>NW_011888818.1:644259-646510 GCF_000151845.1 Pteropus vampyrus
CTGAGGCCAACCTATTCACAGGAGAGACTGTTAAAGTAGGATATATAACGGTTCCAACTGAAGGAAATCTAAAGACCAGGGACCTGAGAAAAGAAGAAAATCTTAACCAAGGTTTGGTTAACATGAATTTTGTTCTAATTGATCAGTATGAACAAGTAGTTTTATCATTTATTAGGCAAATGGTGGAAATGTGGAGGGTCTGTGTCTGGTCTTCTCATAGGTAATAAAAGGGGGCATCTGTGAGTCTAATCTAAATCATTTGGGAAAATGGTGGTTCTTTTCAGTCAGTCATTTCCTAAAACACTAATGGGTGTGTGTGTGTGTGTTGGCAGGGGGGTGATTTCAAAACCTTCTGATATTTTCAAGACCACAGGGCCTGTGTAAATTTCAACAATGTCAACCCCCAAACATTATACCTAGATGTGCCTAAGTATGCCAGTTAGATATTATCATCCTGAAATACATAAACATTTCAACTCAATATTTTCAAAAACAAACCCATCTTTCCTGCTAAAATTGAATTTCATTTTGCCTTTGCCTCTTTTCATGGTGGCACCATGAGACATGACATATGCACATAATATAGAAATCTAGAGATGGAAAGAATGGAAAAAAGAAATGGTTTTAGCAAACCTAACTTCCTCTGTGTGTCACATACTTAACATATATAAAATATTGACCAACTGGAGAAGGCCAAAAAAATAAAATTGAGCAAGATATATTTGGACATAGGTAAACGGCTAGAATCACAATAGTAAGAAGTTTGTTAATGAACAGAATCATATAAAAGTAAATCTTGAGATGGATGTTTTGTTATTTTATTTATTAAAACCATATTATTCTTCTCTTACTAAAGATACACTATGTGTGATATACCAGATAAACAAATTGAAAGAGAAAAATCAAGTGATCCTATCAATAGGTAGAAAAAAGCACTTGGAAAAAATTCATCATCCATTTATGATAAAAACTCTCAATAAAGTGGGCATAGAGGAAACATACCTCAATATAATAAGGGCCACATATGACAAACCAACAGCTAACATCACACTCAATGGGGTAAAGCTAGAAGCATTTTCCTTAAGATTGGAAACAAGATGAGGATATCCATTCTTACCACTTTTATTCAACATAGTATTGGAAGTCCTAGCCACAGCGATCAGACAAGAAAATAAATAAATAAAAAGCACCCACACTGGAAAAGAAGAAATAAAATTATCGTTATTTGCAGAACGATATCTATATATCGTTCTCTATATATAGAGAACCCTAAAGATTGCGCCAAAAAACTGTTACAACTGATAAATGAATTCAGTAAAGTAGCAGGATATACATGTATTATTTAATATTTAGCAATTGGTTGCACTTTTATATACTGATAATGAACTACCAGAAAGAGATATTAAGAAAACAATCCTATTTACAATTGCATCAAAATAATAAATACAATACAATACAATACAACACAACACAACACAACTCCTAGGAAGGAATAAATTGAATTAAGGGGCAAAAGACTTATACTCAAAAAATTCTAAGACACTTAGGAAAGAAACTGAAGAAGACAGAAGTAAATGAAAGCATATATCATGCTCTTGGATTGGAAGAATTAACATTTTTAAAATGTCCATACTACCCAAAGCAACCTATAGAGTCAATGCAATCCCTATGAAAATACCACTAACATTTTTTCCCAAAACTAAAATAATTAATCCTATGATTAATATAAAACCACAATAGATCCTGAATAGCCACAACAACCTGGAGAAAGAAGAACAAAGTTGGAGGTATCATGCTACTGGATATCAAACTATTCTCTACAAGGTGACAGTAATCAAAACAGCATGGTAGTGGCATAAAAACAGATGTATATATCAATGAAACAGAATAGAGAGCTCAGGAATAAACTCACGCCTATATGATCAACTAATCTATGACAAAGGAGGCAAAAATATACAACGGGGTAAAAACAGTCTTTTCAATAAATGGTGTTGGGAAAACTGGTCCGATACATGCTTAAAAAAATGAAATAGACTACTATCTTATACCATATACAAGAATAAACTCAAAGTGGGTTAAAACTTAAATCTAACACCCAAAACCACGAAATTCCTCGAAGAAAACATAGGGAGTAAATTTCATGATAGTGCTCTTAGTAAAGTTTTTTTCTGATATATCTCCTCAGGCACGGGAAACAAAAGAAAAAATAAACAAATGGAAATACATCAAACTAAAAGTGCTTGCACAGCAA
>NW_011888818.1:647434-649176 GCF_000151845.1 Pteropus vampyrus
AAGAACAAAGTTGGAGGTATCATGCTACTGGATATCAAACTATTCTCTACAAGGTGACAGTAATCAAAACAGCATGGTAGTGGCATAAAAACAGAGGTATATATCAATGAAACAGAATAGAGAGCTCAGGAATAAACTCAGGCCTATATGATCAACTAATCTATGACAAAGGAGGCAAAAATATACAACGGGGTAAAAACAGTCTTTTCAATAAATGGTATTGGGAAAACTGGTCCGATACATGCTTAAAAAAATGAAATAGACCACTATCTTATACCATATACAAGAATAAACTCAAAATGAGTTAAAACTTAAATCTAACACCCAAAACCACGAAATTCCTCGAAGAAAATATAGGGAGTAAATTTCATGATAGTGCTCTTAGTAAAGTTTTTTTCTGATATATCTCCTCAGGCATGGGAAACAAAAGAAAAACAAATGGAAATACATCAAACTAAAAGTGCTTGCACAGCAAGGGAAACCAACAACAAAATGAAAAGACAACCTACTGAATAGGAGAAGATATTCAGCAATGATATATCCAATAAGATGTTAACCCCCCAAATTTATAAAGAACTCATACAGCTTAACACTAAAAATACAATCTAATTTAAAAATGGGCAGAGGACCTGAATAATCATTTCTCCAAAGAGGACATACAGATGACCAATAAACATATGGAAAGATGCTCAACATCACTAATTATCAGAGAAATGCAAATTAAAACCACAATGAGATACCACCTCACACCTGTCAGAATGGCTATCATCAATAAATCCACAAACAGCAAGTGCTGGTGAGTATGTGGAGAACGGGAAACCCTGTGAAAAAAGGTGAAGGGATTAAGAAGTACAAATTGGCAGTTATGAAATAGTCATGGGGATATAAAGTACAGCTTAGGGAATATAGATGATAATATTATAATAACTATGTATGATGCCAGGCGGGTACGAAGTTATTGGGGTGGGAGTCACTTTATAAGTAATATAACGTCTAACCACTATGCTGTACACCTGAAACTAATATAATATTGATTGTCAACTGTAATTAAAAAAATTTAAATTAAAATAAAAACAAAACACAAAAAAGTACATATAATGCTTATTTCCCATTGCCAGGTATACACAAAAGAATTCCATGTCATCATTTTTGCATTCTATGCTTTGTTGGAATAGAGCCACTTAATTAATCAATATGCCCTTTCATTGGATATTCATGTCATTTCTAAATAGTTTTACAAAAATATTTACACAAATATATATATTTTTTCTAAGGATAAATTTATATAAGTAGAGATAGGGAATTAAAAGGAATGGGCATTTTGTAGATTTAAATTATCTCATAGGAAGTGATTATTACCTTGCAATACCCAGTAAAAAAATGAAATTGTCAATATTCTATACACTGTTTAAAAAAAGACCAAAGGCTCAAAATGGAGTCACTTGTGCTAAGCCCATGTTATCTGAGCTTTAATACCTAACCTAATTGTAGTTTTAGCCTCTCCCAGTAATATTATCTTAATCAGTCTATCTAGAATTTCCTTGTCAGCACTAAGGAAATAATCTGCCTGATAAACCCACTGACTTTCCCCAGAGGAAAGTGACCTTGCCTAAAACAATCCACTCTACAGATAAGTTCCTTGTCCCACCCACTTTTTGTCTTTAAAAGTCTTTCTTTCAGAGCTCCCTTCTATTTGTTACATAGACTGCTGCCTGATTGATGAATCATTGAATTAAACAAAT
>NW_011888818.1:649796-662577 GCF_000151845.1 Pteropus vampyrus
CCTCAATTGAAGTAACTCTCAATCATGCAGAAACAGAAAATCTAAAGTAAATGAAAATATTAGAACATAAATGGGTAATTTTAAACTAGGGTAACAAAACTTTAAATGCAAATTTTTTTTTTCTCTTGGAATTCCAAGTTAATGTTTCAAAGCTAAAAATACGTTCTACATTCTCAATAGAGCTATGTTCATGTCCCATGGGCATAAAAGAAAGCTGAAACTGGCAGTGTGACTGTTCTCTACCCTGACATATGTCCAGTCTACATAAGAAAAGGAAAACTATTTTGAGAATAATTTGTAGAAGAAATAACCATTTGGCTTTTTGCCTCTCTTAGGAGAAGAGAGAGGGAAGAACACGCTTTCCAATCCCAAATCAAAGAGTGAAGGTTGCTAAAAGAATGGCTCAGAGACTAGGGGTTGCTTACAGAAAAGGAGAGATGGGCATCTTACTCACTGGGTAGGAAAAATGAAAACAGGACCATTTCTCTGTGATCACCAGGACTGGAAAAAATTACTAGAGGGTGGCAAATATAAACGTGTGAGCGTGCACACACGTGTGCTCACACGCACACACGGGGACTTAGGGGATTTTGTGACATTAGAAGTGTTGCGCATTTTCCTACGGAGCTGTGAAGTCAGGAGTCTGACAATAGCAGACAGCAATAATAGGAAAAGGACAGAGAGCAACAAATACCAGACAAGATGTATTTTGAATTGTTTATCAGAGAAAATATTCCCCAAATTAAATGGCTCTGGCATGTGTTTTTCATGTAACTTACAGTAAAATAAGAATAGTTTTATTTTTATTTTAGGATATATACACTTTCAAAATCATGCTTCAGGATACAAGCCATATTCTTTCAAAATCTTTAGTGTTACACCTAATCAATAATACAAGTCTCGTTTCATTACACCTACCTGAGGAATCAGTTCCCGAAATTAGTATTTGCCCTATTTTCCGTTTCCAGACCATGTGCCCTCATTTTTTATGTCTGTAGAGATGTATTACTAATAACTGGAAGCACACTTTCACAATGGCAATAGACCTGTGTCAGTAGATAGAATTGTCTTTTGCTGGCTTGGCAGCCTTTCACACGCTCACCAAGGAAATCTGCTCCTGCCACTGCACAGTTGTTATGCAGCCAGGAAGGCAGCCAGGAGGACACCCGCTTTGTGATGTACCTAAGAGCCATGATGCCCCTGTCGACTTCCTGTAGCTTTGTTAGTATCAGTTTTTCTTTCTGTAGTATTAGAAAGTAGTCATTCAACCATTAGGATAAACATGTGATACATTTTCTCCTCCAATAGATAGGGAGCAAAGATGGACCAGTGAAATTGGATCCTGGTAGAACTAACTAAACACAAAATGTAAATTCTGGCCTTGACTACTGCCCCTGTGACATTGGTTGTTATTTCAGGTTAGCACGGGAAGGGCTAGGATTACTTTGCTATGAAATCTGTGCAATGTCTTCTTTGAATGAGAAGCAGGGAATTCTCCTGCCTGCAAAGGCCAGTTTCTTACTGTAAAGGTAAAGAAATATGTGATTTTCTAGGGGTTTTAATGACAAAGTATTAGGTTTCTATGAGTTTATACCCATGTGCATGTGTGCATATAAAATCTTTGAGACAGGCTTTGAAAATTACAATAGCACCTCTAAATTTCTCATGTCCTCGAAGCAAGAGCTTGACTTAACTCCACTGATAAACTCTTTCTCCCTTTAGACAAAATTCTAATATAATTTTGTAATTATTAAACATTAATCAGTTTTCTACCATGTTCTATAGTTTCCTATATATTTGAATACCATGGAGTAATACAGGAATGTTTTCTATCACAGATTTCAGGAGGTACAATTCTGCGATGACATTTTAAAGCAGTGAAAATGGTATGAGGGATAGATTAAAAAAGACGGGGGTTCGTTTTGGACTGTTACATACTAATACCTTTTAGCTTCAATTTACTCATTAATAATGGAAGAGACATTTGTCATTCCTCAGATTTGTTGTGAAAATTAAAATATTATGTGCTTTATCATGTATAAAATAGGCAATCAAAAATTAAATCTAATAATATTATTTTTATAGCTTTAAATTTAGAGTACCTAGCATGAAGCCAGATAGTTTGATTTCCTTAAAGTAAAATTTTATGAAGAAGCTACCATCTTTTCTCCTATTTGACCTGTTCAGACAGACTAAATTGATTTCTTTAGCAAAGATTTATTGAAAGTCAATGATGCTCAATACAATAATCTTAGAGGCTATAGGCACTGAAAAAATGAATAAGAAATTGATCTGGATTTAAAATATGTCAAAATTCAGTATGAAATATACTTATGCCTATATATTTTTAATACAAAGTAAAACAAAAAATACTATAAAAAAGCAAAAAAGATTAAGTTATAGAATTATTAAAAAAGGGGATTAATTTCAAACAGGAAAAGATGTGGAAGTTAGAAAAGTCGCTCAAGGAAGAAGAATTTGAACTGAGTTTTTAAATATGGCAAGTGTATAGGAATGAATAAGGATACACAGAAAATTCTAGGTGTAGAAGAGAGCATAGGAAAAGGCAGAATGAAAACCTTAAAAGTAAATAGGAAACAGCAAAATATCTATTTTTATCTGAAGGAAGATACCTGAAAGAGTAGATGAGTAGGAGCAAAAATTGAAAGATAAGCTTTAGGCAAGGTTATAGAGTTCCCCGAATGCTAGCGAAGTTTTTGTTTGTTTGCTTCTAATCTTAAGCATGAGGTAGTCAGTCTTCAAGATGGCATCCAATAATCCTGCTGTTATTTGCCCATTTACATAGTCCCTTTGCACATTAAATTAGGGTTGCCTTGTGTGACCCACAGTACATAGCATACAGCGATGACACCATGTGACTTCTGAGTGTAGGTAGTAAAAGGCATTACGACTTCCTCTTTGGTCTCTTGCTTTCTCTAGGAAGTCTCTCATTCACTAGGCCATGAAAATCCTTAAGAGTCCTATGGAGAGGCCAGCATGGGGTGGAACTGGGGCCTCTAGTAAGCATTCAAAATACCTACAAGTTCTGTGAGTGAGCCACCTTGGAAGACAAACCTTTAAATGACTGCAATCCCAGCCATCATCTGACTGAAACTTCATGAAAAACCCTGATTCTATACCTCCCTGCTGAACTGCATCCAGATTCCTGACCCATAAAATCTGCGAAAGATAATGATTATTGTTATTGTAAACCATTAATCTTGGAGTAATTTGATGTGCAGCATAAGACAACTCATACAAGGCAGTTATTATTTTACTTAGAAAGTTATATATAAATATACGTTGTTTTGAAATATTTCTTTGCCAAATAAAATGTTTGACATATCAATTAGAAAATCTTTCTAAACCATAACTTTATTTATAAAGCAATTATATAATGATATGTACTATTGACATAGGCATATTGGGAAGTTTACATGAAATAATATACATATAAAATATTTAACTATTGCTAAGTGCATTGAAAATGTTCAATAAATGTAGTTATTTTAAAATCTTTGTTCTTATGTTAAATATTTTAAGTTTACAAGCACTGTGCTTTGAGCTAGTTAAAATAATTTTACATGAAGTAAAATTCTGAAAAAAATGTATTCTATACTGTAGTACAATCTGAAATTAAAGAAAAGTACTCTCAGAACAATATACTTACAACTGCTGAGATTTAATAATCCAACTATGAGTTACATTAAATATATGTACCAATCATAGCTCTAATTTTGCATGTTTTTAATACTGAAGGAATTGCTGGTAATAAATTCAGAATGGAACATCAGGTAAAATCCCTCTTAGGACTCTTTTCTTTTAGTCCGATCAGACCCAGAAAATTATACTTTCTTTGTTTGTTGGATTTGTATGATGACCAATTAGAAATACAATCAATGAATGTGGAGACAGGTGGCTCTCAGTCTGCCATGGGTTTGTCATTGTTCCCCTCAAGGGTCACCAGTAATTAGGTAGAAATATCTAAGGATAGTAGTCTAAGGGAGTAGGAAACCATAGGACACTTACTGCTTAACTACAGATCCTGTTGAACTTGATTACATGGGATCAGGATAACACTATATCTAGTTGATTTCCAGGCCGTGTCTGGAACCCAGGAAACATAAGGAAAGGATTCATGGTGAGTACCATACTCCTGCACCAGACCAAGTGGTGAAGCACCCATTCAAAAAAAAGACTCCTAGAGCGAGGCATTAGTGTTTTCCTTCTACCGCCTGTGGAAACCTTAATATCACGTAGTTAATGTGCAGGTTTGTCTGATTCGAAATCTTGATATTCTTATGACTCCTGAGTAAGTCCTGAGTTTCCGTTTTCTAGACACTAATTATTTTCCAGGACCCAGTTGGTTTTCTATTTTCTGAATCTCAGACTTCTGACTCAGCCTCTTTCACAAGCCTGGGCATAGTCTTGTATTTAACTCATCCAATGTAACTTCATAACTCCTATTTTTTTTCTTTTTTTGGTAATACATATTTGACAAACACAATGCAAGGTTTCATTCAAATTCATTCGTAAGAACCTTCTAAAATGATGAAAAAGACATACTTCTCTGATTCCATAATAAGGCATTATTTCAGATTTTCCTGACTTTGACTACTTTCACACATCTAATTATGATATGCAGGGATATTTCTGGTGTGTAGAAAGCTCAGTGGGAAAGATCTAAGTAGGCTGGAAATCCAATGCAGCTGTCATGATGACATCTCTACATCTGTGAGCCGGGAAAGAAAAGGTGGGGCAGGAATAGTCTCACTCTCTTAGACCTTTCTGCTGCTTGGCAGCAATGAATCTGTACAGGGTCCTGGGGGCAAAGGAGAGGCCGTGGTTAGGTATCAGCCTAACAACATTTCACTTGAGCCATCCGATTGAAGAATGTGATGTGTAATGTTTGAGTAATGTAGAATAGCCAAGAGAGATGAGGGCTTCTTTACATTAAACAGAAAAAGAAAGAATTCAACTTGAAAAACATCCCAACTCACCTCCAGCCACCTTTCCTAGGTACTCTTTAAGTTACCCCCTATTGCTATAAAAAAGATAATATTTTTACAGTAAACATCTTATTCAATACTGATAATAACAATACTAATAATAACTGGAATTGGACAAGCAATTTTTAATTAGAGGTTTGGTGATACTGGAAGAGAATCTTTGTGTTTTAATATAATATGTACTTCTGTGAGGTCCTACATGCAGATTTTAGTTCTCACTTCATGCCAGTCCTGGGCTAGCCCTGATTTGGTCCCCTTCACTTAAATCAAACAACCCTTAATAGAACTGAATTTACTCACAAGAAAAATGCATTTTCACATTCCAAAGGGTAATGGTCTAAAATTATATGTTGTTGTCATTAGCTATGGCATTTCAATTGACCATTATAGGGTTCCTTTCCCTTCTCTTCCCTTCCCTTCCCTTTCTTTCCCTTCCCTTCCCTTTTCCCCCTGAGAAGGGCTCTTGAGGGGAAAGAATGCCAAATATATCAACTCTTCGAAAGTTTCAAACATTTTCACAATAAATATACTTACAGATGTCGATAAGATCATACCACAGGGGATTGTATAAATACTGTGATGATAAAGATAATTCCATAATGATATTAAAATTTTGTTCTTAAAAGGAAAATATAGTAACTATAAACAAAAAGAGAGGAGAAACTATTATGCATTGAAAACAAGAACTTTACAAAAAGGATTAGATTTAATAAAATAATGTGTGTATATATAGAGTCCCCGGTTAGAATGATGCAAATGGGGTGTAGAGCATGGATTGAACACAAGCACAAATTAAAATTAAGTTGATGTGCTAGTTCTTAATTATAAAAATTAGAAGTCAAGTATGTCATATTCTGAAAACTGTTAACTCTTCTTACTCTCTCCTTCTGATCAATATTTCTAGAACAGTAACATCTACATGCATTCATCCCCAAATCCTTAATTATTAAAGCTTGACTGTGGGACTTAAGATCCTGCTTTCCAGCCATTGGCTTGGGCTATCCAAGACACATCTCTTTAATGGGTCTGTCCAATGGCAGATGCACCTGGAGCTTATTATCTGCATTCATCTAGCAATATTCAAAGACAACTTATCAAAATAATCTGGTTGTGCCATTTAAAATGGCTGCAGATTTTCCTAGCTGGTTCAATGTCTGAATATATATACATGGTTTTGTTCATCTTCTTTATTTCACACCTGAATTTTTAGCTTCACAAATTACAGGTATGCTAAATCTATAAGAAATTGATGAGGAAATTAGGAGGGCATCCTGCACTTAACATGATGCTGAGCATGAGGGAACTCAAGAAAAACAGCATGAGTTGATTATTAAAACAAATAAAATACCCCAAATTGTGTTTATGGAGGCAGTCAGAGGGTGTTTAATGAACTCCAGGAAAACAATTTGAAACAGAGGAAAGAGCAAAACGAGTCTGCAAGCATGGCATTATATACCAAAGGATTAGCAAAGACATCTTACCTTCACCTTCCTTAGAAAGTCTCAGTGATTTAACATGTCAGAGAGATTTTAATGACACACTACTGCAGTTTTAATTTTTTCATTCATATGGAACCACTCAATTAATGCTCTACCTCCACATATTCTCTAAGATTTGCTAGTTGTATTTTAATATAATGCATTGTTTTAGTGGTAGTATGTTAGGAATGGTTTCATTGCTGTTTAAGTTTTTTTAACAATGAGATCAAGATTATATAGTAATTTTTAGGAATCTGACTTCCTTAACAGCACGGGGAAGGATTTTGCCCTCTTCTTCCAGGGATATTTGTCAACGTTTAGAGACATTTTTGGTGTCTCAACTGGGACAATGATACTGGCACCGAGTGGGCAGAGGGCAGGGAGGCTGCTAAGTATCCTACAATGCAAAGTACAGCCTCCCACAACAATGAGTTATGTAAAACAAAATGTTAGTGCTAAAATTGAGAAACCTTAAATTAGGTGAAATACATGGGATGCTTTAAATACATGAAACATTTGCTTTGTACTGAATAAACCTCATAGTTTTTCTAATTGTATACAAATGATACCTACTTTCTTTAAAAAATTCTGTTTCAAAGGAAATTGAATGACATAGTTAGGCTGAATAAAACTCTAATACGACGAAGCAGAGGCAGATATAATAGAAAGGCTTATGACTCCATCTCTATGAAAAAAATGATCTGTATTAAAAATGAGGAAGAGGGAATAAAATACATTTTCTTATGAGTTGATTAAAAAAAAACTTAACATTTTGAAAATGATCATAAGAAAAAAGAGAATCCAGGTTGGGTAATACATATTTGACAAACACGATGCAAGGTTTCATTCAAATTCATTCGTAAGAACCTTCTAAAATGATGAAAAAGACATACTTCTCTGATTCCATAATAAGGCATTATTTCAGATTTTCCTGACTTTGACTACTTTCACACATCTAATTATGATATGCAGGGATATTTCTGGTGTGTAGAAAGCTCAGTGGGAAAGATCTAAGTAGGCTGGAAATCCAATGCAGCTGTCATGATGACATCTCTACATCTGTGAGCCGGGAAAGAAAAGGTGGGGCAGGAATAGTCTCACTCTCTTAGACCTTTCTGCTGCTTGGCAGCAATGAATCTGTACAGGGTCCTGGGGGCAAAGGAGAGGCCGTGGTTAGGTATCAGCCTAACAACATTTCACTTGAGCCATCGATTGAAGAATGTGATGTGTAATGTTTGAGTAATGTAGAATAGCCAAGAGAGATGAGGGCTTCTTTACATTAAACAGAAAAAGAAAGAATTCAACTTGAAAAACATCCCAACTCACCTCCAGCCACCTTTCCTAGGTACTCTTTAAGTTACCCCCTATTGCTATAAAAAAGATAATATTTTTACAGTAAACATCTTATTCAATACTGATAATAACAATACTAATAATAACTGGAATTGGACAAGCAATTTTTAATTAGAGGTTTGGTGATACTGGAAGAGAATCTTTGTGTTTTAATATAATATGTACTTCTGTGAGGTCCTACATGCAGATTTTAGTTCTCACTTCATGCCAGTCCTGGGCTAGCCCTGATTTGGTCCCCTTCACTTAAATCAAACAACCCTTAATAGAACTGAATTTACTCACAAGAAAAATGCATTTTCACATTCCAAAGGGTAATGGTCTAAAATTATATGTTGTTGTCATTAGCTATGGCATTTCAATTGACCATTATAGGGTTCCTTTCCCTTCTCTTCCCTTCCCTTCCCTTTCTTTCCCTTCCCTTCCCTTTTCCCCCTGAGAAGGGCTCTTGAGGGGAAAGAATGCCAAATATATCAACTCTTCGAAAGTTTCAAACATTTTCACAATAAATATACTTACAGATGTCGATAAGATCATACCACAGGGGATTGTATAAATACTGTGATGATAAAGATAATTCCATAATGATATTAAAATTTTGTTCTTAAAAGGAAAATATAGTAACTATAAACAAAAAGAGAGGAGAAACTATTATGCATTGAAAACAAGAACTTTACAAAAAGGATTAGATTTAATAAAATAATGTGTGTATATATAGAGTCCCCGGTTAGAATGATGCAAATGGGGTGTAGAGCATGGATTGAACACAAGCACAAATTAAAATTAAGTTGATGTGCTAGTTCTTAATTATAAAAATTAGAAGTCAAGTATGTCATATTCTGAAAACTGTTAACTCTTCTTACTCTCTCCTTCTGATCAATATTTCTAGAACAGTAACATCTACATGCATTCATCCCCAAATCCTTAATTATTAAAGCTTGACTGTGGGACTTAAGATCCTGCTTTCCAGCCATTGGCTTGGGCTATCCAAGACACATCTCTTTAATGGGTCTGTCCAATGGCAGATGCACCTGGAGCTTATTATCTGCATTCATCTAGCAATATTCAAAGACAACTTATCAAAATAATCTGGTTGTGCCATTTAAAATGGCTGCAGATTTTCCTAGCTGGTTCAATGTCTGAATATATATACATGGTTTTGTTCATCTTCTTTATTTCACACCTGAATTTTTAGCTTCACAAATTACAGGTATGCTAAATCTATAAGAAATTGATGAGGAAATTAGGAGGGCATCCTGCACTTAACATGATGCTGAGCATGAGGGAACTCAAGAAAAACAGCATGAGTTGATTATTAAAACAAATAAAATACCCCAAATTGTGTTTATGGAGGCAGTCAGAGGGTGTTTAATGAACTCCAGGAAAACAATTTGAAACAGAGGAAAGAGCAAAACGAGTCTGCAAGCATGGCATTATATACCAAAGGATTAGCAAAGACATCTTACCTTCACCTTCCTTAGAAAGTCTCAGTGATTTAACATGTCAGAGAGATTTTAATGACACACTACTGCAGTTTTAATTTTTTCATTCATATGGAACCACTCAATTAATGCTCTACCTCCACATATTCTCTAAGATTTGCTAGTTGTATTTTAATATAATGCATTGTTTTAGTGGTAGTATGTTAGGAATGGTTTCATTGCTGTTTAAGTTTTTTTAACAATGAGATCAAGATTATATAGTAATTTTTAGGAATCTGACTTCCTTAACAGCACGGGGAAGGATTTTGCCCTCTTCTTCCAGGGATATTTGTCAACGTTTAGAGACATTTTTGGTGTCTCAACTGGGACAATGATACTGGCACCGAGTGGGCAGAGGGCAGGGAGGCTGCTAAGTATCCTACAATGCAAAGTACAGCCTCCCACAACAATGAGTTATGTAAAACAAAATGTTAGTGCTAAAATTGAGAAACCTTAAATTAGGTGAAATACATGGGATGCTTTAAATACATGAAACATTTGCTTTGTACTGAATAAACCTCATAGTTTTTCTAATTGTATACAAATGATACCTACTTTCTTTAAAAAATTCTGTTTCAAAGGAAATTGAATGACATAGTTAGGTTGAATAAAACTCTAATACGACGAAGCAGAGGCAGATATAATAGAAAGGCTTATGACTCCGCCTCTATGAAAAAAATGATCTGTATTAAAAATGAGGAAGAGGGAATAAAATACATTTTCTTATGAGTTGATTAAAAAAAAAACTGAACATTTTGAAAATGATCATAAGAAAAAAGAGAATCCAGGTTGAGATTGGCCAACAATGCTTGATATTATAATCAAAAGATTTAAGGAGGAATTAAAATTTGGGCTTAATTGGTTTTCAGCAAATAGTATTTTTTTTTAAATTAAATACTTAGGGGTCATCAGCCTACCACAAAAGAAAATAGGCAGTGTGAGGAGTTTCAGCTGAAGAGGGTCAGCAAAGAGGGCCTTATATCTCTTTTCTAGTCGCCACTGCTTTTGTTCTCAGCATGTCTATAAATAAAAAGTAGATGAATAAAAGCTGAGAGCAGATATGAAAACTTTCTATGAAGGCAGAAAGGATTTAACAAAAATGAACAGATATTTGCTTGAAAATATTAGCTCTAGTATTTTTTCATATCTGAAAATCTATATTTAGGCAGGTACAAAGAAAATACTATTGGTCCCAATTTTCTATAAAGTCAGGTAGAAAAAAGCCTATGACTAGAAAATGAGTTGATCTGAAAGAAAACCCAGAAGCCTCAGGTATACCCACTCCCTCTTTCTTCCTGAGTAGATCAGAGTACAAAGGATAGAGTCCCCTCAAGTAAACATTCTCTTTTAGGGAAACAGGAGAAATGAGGGATAAGTACTTCCCCACATTCCCTTCAGCTTCTTATCTGCAAATCAAACAAGGATAAACCCGTCCCTTGTGTATGTGTTGGGGGTGGGGAGTAGTTTTTGCTTTGATGAGTTGCTTCCCCAATTTCAAACACTGTTCTTTTGTGTATCATGGCTCTTGGGTATCAAGTGTCCGAAGATTCTAATATTGATATATTTAAATTAACTCTAAGACCTTACTCTACATTCAGCCATCTTCCCATCTGTACTCATTTTTTTCTAAATCCACAAGTGGCACATAACATGCTCTTATACTCATTCTCTCTCCCTCCCTCCCTCCTTCCATATATATAGTAATAACATAATATTAGCTATATAGAACTTAAGTTTAAAATCATAAATTTCTTTTACCTCGAAATCCAAAAGAAGTAAAAAATGAAACTTAAGTCAGTTTAGTATATGTTGCTCAGATACTCAGAGAGTGCAGAGTTCTCTCAAGTTATCTTCCACAATAAAGAGTGTAGTTATTTCGACACCCTTGAAGTTGAATAAACTGCATACACCTCACTCTAAAAAAATCTAATAGTTAAATGCACAAAAGATTAACACAGTATTGGTCCTAAGTTTCCACAAATGACAGTCATCCCAAGAAAAATGATGTTTTTGAATCCAATTTAGTCTAATCCTATCCATGCCAAGGCCATTGGTGATATTTCAGATAGCACATGCTCCATCAGCCCAAGTCCCAGAGTAAGGATAGTGAATAAGGAAACTGATTTTTAAGGCTAGAACAATGTTTTCCATGTTATAAAGAGGTAAATCATTTGGTAAAACTGTTGTTTGTGCTTACTTGGAAGGGATATAAGGCACTGTGGTAAACAGAATAATACATTCCTAAATATGCCCATAGTCTAATCACCAGAATCCATAAATATATTACTTTGCATGGCAACAATGATTTTGCTGAGGTGATCAAGTTAAGATTCATGAGATGGAGAGATAATCTGACTAATCCTGTGATATAATCACAGGGTCATTCTTTACAGGAGACTTAGAGTTAGAGAGGAGAGATGATGAGGGATACAGAGAGAGGTTAGAGTAATGTTCTTGGAATATGAAGGTAGGTGCTACGAGCCAAGGAATGCAGGTTGCCTCTAGAAATTGGAAAAGGCAAGACAAGAGAATATCTCCTAGTGCCTCCACTGCAAGGCAGCTCTGATTTTTAACCCCATGTAACCAATTTTAAATTTCTGACCTCCAGAAATGTAAAATAATAAATTTGTGTAATCTAGTATCTAACTGATTTGTCCTTCCTACATAAGATTCTAAGAGTGATGGCACGTGATCCACAGACATGGATCCAAAAGTACTTTCCAACACTATAATGGAAATAAGTAAAGGAGAGAAGATAAAAATTATAAAAGCTCACAGGAAAAAAAAATAGTTTCTTTATTGAACACTATAGAAAAAACTTTTGGCTAAGAGCTATGGTGTCCACTTGCTGGTTCATCCTGCTTCACATATGCTATGGTCTGAAAGGTTGTGTCTCCTTGAAATTCATATGTTGAAATCCTAATCCCCAAATGTGATGGTACTGGTAGCTGGGGACTTTGAGAGGTGCTTGTTATGATAGTGAAAACTTCTCAAGTAGGATTAGTGCTCTTTTAAAAGAGGCTCCAGAAGGCTCCGTAGCCTGTTCCTCCATGTGAAGACACAGGGAGAAGGCACCCTCTGAACCAGAAGACAGTACCTTACTAGACACCAAATCTGCTGGAACATTGATACTGAACTTTCAGTCTCCAGAACTGTTAGAAATAAATGTCTGTTGTTTATTAGCTCCCCTGTCTGTGGTAGGTATTTTGCTATATCAGCTCAAATGAATTAAAATAGCATACATTAAGAACAAAATTCTAATCGTTGAGCACACAAGCTCCTCCGTGTTTCTGATTTTGCTTCATTAAGGGTGAGTGTTTTGCTGTCACTGAATGCCTGGTAGAGTTGTAAGGCCATTAAGGTGTTTTTAGTTTGCATAACATTAGGAATTATCCTCTTAAGTACAAGTCCTAGGGGCAGAGACCATCTTTGCTGGAAATTTTTAATTGATAGGCTGGCCAAT
>NW_011888818.1:663701-685286 GCF_000151845.1 Pteropus vampyrus
GGGTTGCTTAAACAACTTGAATTTACTTCTCTTGGTTCTGGATGCTGGTAGTCTGAAATCAAGGTGCCAACATGGTTGAGTTTTGGTGAGAAATCTCTTTCTGGCTAGTAGATGTCCACCTCCTCACTGTGTTCCCACCTAGTGGAGAGAGAGGGAGAGCAATCTCTTTGGTGCCTCTTCTTTTCTTATAAGAGCAAGAGTCTCATCATAAGCCACCCTTGTATTCATGTAAACTTATTTCTCAAAGTTCCTATCTCCATATACCATTACATAAGGAGTGAAGTTCAATAGATGAATTTTAGAGGGACACAATCAGGTCCATAGCAGTAAGAAAGTGATTTAAGAGGGAATCAGAAGTTTTATAAAAATTTGTAGTAGTTGTTTGAGAATGGAAGATATTATACTGGCGATATTTCTAAAATAAACATTATAATGGTGATTGTAGTCACTTTTATATAGTGTCTCATTGATTATATCTTACTCTTTGCTCAAAGGCACAATTATTAGGGTCACAACTGGAGGATAATGACTAACAAAAGATTTAAGGCCTAAAGTCACAGGTTAAATCATGAAATAAGAAAAGCTGACTTCCGGTGAGTAGTTGCCAGAAATTTATAAGATTTTTCAAGCATAGATTAATAAATAGTTTCCATATGCCATGATTTGAGAATATTAATATATCTCATATGTATCCAATAGACAAAGAAATTTCTTCAAGAATGATTTCTTCAGAGAACATAAACAATATAATAGTCTAATGTTACTATATGAGTACCATTTACTGAAACTTCATAATGCTTAATGGCTTATGTAAAAGAAATGTGTATGGATAAAGCTATGCATGAAAAACAGTACTCTAAAGAAGGCCTGATTTCATCATCACTTGCAGCAAATGAGAAAAGTATTTGCAGAAGCAAACATGAGAGAGAGAAGGATTTAGATTTCTGGTGGAAGGAATCAGAAT
Source organism: Pteropus vampyrus (assembly GCF_000151845.1). Classification (NCBI taxonomy): domain Eukaryota; kingdom Metazoa; phylum Chordata; class Mammalia; order Chiroptera; family Pteropodidae; genus Pteropus; species Pteropus vampyrus. The sequence goes on from NW_011888818.1 coordinate 664,666, forward strand.
TTCTGATCATAGCAAACTCCTCATGGTTCTATAATACTAGCAAAGAGCAAAGCAACCTCAAGGTCAATGAAATCTTTACTGTGATGTACAAAAGATCTATTTCAAATATTTCTGCTGAGTCTATACAGAAAATAAGCTAAAATTACATATATTTTTTCTACTCCTTGGTTCATTTCCATTTCTATTCAACTAAAATAATTCTAATAGCAGCTAGAGCTATGAAGGACATTTTATACAGGCATATGTTTATATGTTTCCTCTGTGAACTGACCAAACAAGCCAAAATATTAAGGAAGCAAATCTCCAGTAGATCTCAATTCATCTTCCCCTTCCAAGAGAATCTTCACTTCAGAACAGAGCCTGAGGTTATAGAGCATCAAATGCCTATTTTATTATTCTGATCTATAATCTGAGACGAAGAATACTGAAAAATTTTGAAAAGAAAAAACCCTAAGCTCTACCTTACTCCTCCAAATGTACTTTCACATTGATTCTGCACATGCCTATTGGTACATTGTTTTTACAGAGTTTCTAGGACCCCAAACGAAATGAACTTGTCTACACAAAGTTCAAAACTGTGACTTTAGCATTAGCAAACCTCAGGGGAATAAATATAAGCAACTGCTCTCAGATAAAGCTGAATCACTTACATTATCATTTCAGCTGGCTATCATTGTGTGATTGGTGGAATATCAATCCAGTTCTTTTTCTTTATAAAATATTATTTATTGTGTTAAAAATTAAGCTGAATGGATTTTGAAGCCCCACAGAATTAGATTCTAATTCTAGCATTAAATACTAATAGTCTTAGGCAAGTTTCTTTGAGGTTTAGTTTCTTCACATATGTGATGAATGCATTCATTATACTACATCTAAACTTCCATTTCTTGCGTTATGATAGATTATGTATCCAGAATAATCATATAAAATAAAGTGCTAAATAATATGCAAAAAGGATGCATTGCTGAGCAATATTTTTCATCACAAAACCTTCTAAATATCCCAAATGTTAATCGATGATGGTTTGGTTGAACAAATTATGGTAAAATCATACATTGTAGTGGGTAACTAAAAAAAAAAGTTATATCTTTATATATTGCAGTGAAATATATTCAGATTACACTGCTGAATTAAAAAGATAAGTGTATAAAATATGTACAGAATGCTAAAATTTATCAAAATTGAAGTATGTTTATATTTAAACATGTTAAAACATCAAAAGATTATACATAAAACAAAATGAACATTACCAGAAGGAAAGTGAATGAAAAGGATGGAATGAGATAACATATTTAGAAGCTAGATTTCTTAGAATATACCTTGTTTTTTAGATTTGCCTTTATAACCATATAAATAATTTACAAAACTTTAGAATAAAAGTAAGTCCAAAATATTGATATCTAAAAACAATGAGTGATTTGCTGGTAACGGGTATTATTAGTTTCTAAATGATTTGTGGGTTTCTTGAAGTAATGGCTGATTCTTGGTTGGGGAAGAAAATACATAAATGACCTGAAAATACCTTGTGGTAACAGAAAGAAAGCAAACTATCAAAGACTATGAGGGTCATGTTCAGTTCTCAGGAGCCACCTTAAATGTCAACTAGACAACTACGGGACAATTAGATATCATCAAGGAAAATGTCTACAATTAATTGATTCACATAAATTATGTTAACATCCATAGATTTATAATGATAGTAATAACTCCCATACAATTAAACAAACCACTATAAGGTGCAAGTGAATTAACTCATAATTTTGCAAGCATCAAATAAAGATAAAGAATCAAATATTTATAATGTATCTTCTATACAGTTTGATAGTAAAGCTTCCCCAAACCGGCTTTTAACCTTGCAGATTTCTTGACGGCAGAATGTTGTGCAAAGAATAAAACATGAATCCTTATACCCAGCCAAACAAGGAACTCTAAAGGAAGGGTTCAGGAAATAAAATATCCCTCTGAGAACTCATAACAAGCCAGCCCAAAGGCAAGTTTGTAGTAAGTTTTTTATGCTATCCATGTCACTGGAGAAACCTCATTTTTCTAAAATGTGGTCCTGAATTAGCAAGAGATGTTGGCCAAAAATTTAAAAATTAAAAATCTCCAAAGGACCATAAAATAATCAGGCCATAAAATAACCTATACAAATGAATTTCAAAAAAAATTAGTACTTCGTGTCAAAATTTAAAAACAAAAGAGAAAAACAGGCACTGAGTTGGGAACTAGATAAAATAAAATAGACAAAATCAGACATGCAGGACCTTAGATGTTAAAATTTTCTATCAAAACATTAAAGATAAGTAAGCTCACTCATAGCTGTTAAAATAAATAAGCACTGTCCATGCAACTCTACTGGGATAGGACAGCGATTACTATGAAGCTAAAAATGCCCTCCACAGAAATGAGAGGCTCAGGAAAATGTAAATAAGTAATGTAATACTCATAGTTGAGTTACTGACTCAAAATTATCAGATGCTTATGATGATTGATTATGACAATGATACTGATATTTTTCAATAGCCAATATTAGTGTCATACAAGTAGATACTAACAAATATTTATTATATTTACTTATGCTGAGTTTAATAAGAGAGGTAACTATAAAATAACTTTGGAGAATACTGAATCTCAGAAGTGTACAGAAATCTTCAGTTTTGTATCAGTTTTGCTATTGACTTGATCATTAACTTTGCAAAAGGCACTCCTTTTTCTTATTTGTAAGGCAAGGGATTTGGATCCCAAGATATCCAACGATTTTTTTTTTTTGTCTTTATTATTCTGTCATGGAGTAGTCCCAAATTTCGGGTGGCCAACTGGAGAATATTTCATAGAGAATGTTGTGTATATGTGCGCGTGCTTTGTCCTTGGGATGTTAATCTCTTCTATGTTAAAAAAAAAAAAAGTTTAATTCCAGATATTGAAAGATTTTTAAAATTCCTTTTACATTAAGGTTATTAACTTAAAAAAAGTACCTAAGACCAGATCCACAACAAAGGAGATAACCCTGATTCTAACAGCCTTTTCTTTCACACAACCATGTATGTTTATAGCATATACTATAATCGAAGGAAAAGAGTAATCAATCCAGAAAAGCAAAGCAGTTATCTCATTTGTTCTAATAATTTCTTTCAATGATATATTTAGATTCAGTATGTTGAGGTAGTGATTAAACCATGTAATCTGGAATTTGATTGTTTTTATTCAAATGTGAACTCTGCTAATTATTTATGTAACTAGGTTAGCTACTAAACCTACTACTCAGTTCTTCATTCTTAAATGAAGTATACACCTACCATTCAGCTCAGCAATCTCACTCCTAGGTAATATCTCAAGAGAAAAGAAAACATAAGTCTCAAGAAATGTATATCTAGACAAAAATTATCTGACACAAATATTTAATGTGGCTTTATGTGTGATCACCTTAAACAACCCAACTATCCATTAACTTGTAAATGGACAAGCTATGATACATCCATATAATGTACGACTACTCAAGAATAAAAATGAATTACTGGTAAACGCATGGATATGTGCAACGGTGTAGATGAATCTTGAATGCATTATGCAAAGTGAAAAAAGCCAAAAGTAAAAGGCCGTATATTATATAATTCCATTTGTATGGTAATATGAAAAGGCAAAAGCATGAGGCCACAGTATAATTCAGTAGTTATCATGAGCTGTGGGTGAGAAGAGAGTATTAACTCCAATAAGGCATGCAGGAATTTTGGGAATAATGGAATTGTTAAATGAAGTGTGATTAGATGACTTCATGTTTTTATCAAAGCTCATGGAACTGTACATTAACAAAGAATGACTTTGTCAGTTATACCTCAAAACACCTAAAAAAAAAAAAGAGGCATGATAGAACTACCTACTTTATCAGGTTGTTGTGAAAATTAAGAAAAATAATGTATAGAAAGCACTGTAGTGTTTAACATATTAAGCACTCAACAAATGCTAGCTATCATTGTTTACATAAACATGATTTTTCAGAATTGTAATGGTGACTATTCTGTTAGCTGAAAATAATTTCTATATAAAAAACAGTCACTCCTTAATAATTAACATTTTATAAAAATTGATGTTTTTTGATTTACTAATAGTTTGGTTTATAGTGAGGCCTACCTCTTCCTAACATATTAAAAATGATTACTATACTCTCAGGACTGTGATTTCAAGACAGATTCATGTATCGGGGCTGCCCATGAATTTTAGTGTCAAATAAGATCTAGTCATCCTCAAAACTAAGATGAAAAGGAAATCTGCTTACTTTTCAGAGCCATTCATTTTTTTTTTCCAAAGCCCCCAAACCTCTAGCCTAGAGACCAAGATCAGGACACTTCCTTTATGTCTCCAGGGTTTTGCTCTCTTTCATCTCTATCTTCTCAGCACCTTCTCTCAGTTCCCTTTTACACAGACCCATATTATGTATAAAAGACATGGAATTGCCCATCCCCTGTATCCATGTCACATGCCTCCCAATTATATCCCAATTTTCACACCCATCCAATTCTGTGATTGGCTAAGCCAATCGAATCATCTCATCTCCTTTAAAAGGTACCTCTTTGTTCCTTAAACCAATTGGAAATACATTAATATATTTAACAATATATAATAATATTAATATATTTAATAAAACTTAATAAAATATAGTAAACTGGCAAGTAAAAGCATCTCAACCAATAATACACTTACTTTTCCTATTAATATTTCAGTTCTTCAAGTCCATAAGGTTCACGATAGCTGAAGCTCAACTAATGTGATAGATTAATATATATTAAGCCTGTAGTGACATGTAATATACCGATTCTAACGGATATATACCTTTTACTAGATCAGTTAGAAATTTTAGTGTTTTTTTTTAATGTAAATTGGATAAAACAAGGCAGATTTTATAAAAAATGTTTTTAAAAAGCCAGGAAATTTCCTGTCAAGTCTTCAAAAATAGTCTTATAAAGTGTTCCTTTGACTTGTTGTGCCTCACAATTTCAAAATAATCAAATAATCTATATTTCTTCAACTGATTTCGAACATCAAATAGTGTTTGATAGATTAAAAGTGCACAATTTCTTTGGTTCACAAAAATAAATAAAATTACTTAGAATTTTAACAAGTATGTCTAAATTAAGTGTAGAGACTGTAAACTAATTTCCTTGACTATTTCTCTAAAAAATAAAGACTTCTTTAAAAATGGTATGATTTAAAACTTGAAAAAGTGTACATCAGATATCTTGCACAAACACTAGTTCTTTTGAGTGAAAACAAAACTTGAGTGAAGGTATCATCAATGATGACAATAAAACAAGTGATTAACAATAAATCATTTGCTTTTTAAATTTATTTTATGTTATAGCAATCTTATACACCAAGTCATTACATCCTGTCATTCTTGGATTTTCAGTAAGATCTCTGTATCTACAAAACTTTCTTACCCTTGACCTTATTTACATTTGAAGTCTCATAATGGGAACTTTTCCCCAATTTATGTGATTTTTTTTTCATTCAGAAACTAAAATATCCTATGAAGGAGTTAGTACTTCAATTTCTGACTACTTTCTGGAACTCAGTACCAACACGGTCATTTTTTTACTTCAAGTTTTAAAATGAGTAATCGAGAATAAATGAAGACAATTAAAATACATTGAAGTAGAAAAAGAGACAAAACTGTTAAAGACAGAGGCTCACAATGAATAAACAAGTTGAGGAAAACAGAAAAGAGAAAGAGAAGGTCAAGTCTGAATGACCACGACCGCTACTTCCAGTGCTGTCATCTTTTATCCTTGGGATGATCATGCTCTCCTGCCACATAAGGCCACCAGAGGGCCTAGAAGTAAGCTTGCCAACTAAGTACAGGCTCTGCTTAGGGGTATAAAAGAGGATGGATAAATCCCTGCCTTTAGGAAAAGAAAAAGAAAGAAAGAAAAAAATAAACAAAAGCTGATTGCCAAAAAAGGACTACAAAGAAAGAAGCCAAACTGATAGAATGGATTAAATAAATTTCACAACCAAAAGGAGAGAGAACTAGATTTCTTAAAGTTTACCTAGTCCAAAAGTTTTCAACCTATGCGGAACCCCAGCCTTGATAAATATAAATATCTTACACCTCTATTAAAATTATTTGAAATTCATATTAAAATAAATATTATTACTAGAATATATCAAAGAAAACTGACTTTTCCTTTCTTTATTTCCATGACACACAAGACTTCCTTGTAATTTTTATATCATAGCTCTCCTATTCCACAACATTCCTTCCTCCCCTAATTTCAAAATAACCAAAAGAGTCTAATATGACTCTCTCAATTTAAAGAAAATAAAAAGACAAAAACAAACTGTGACCCCATTGTATTAGAGTAAAAGATATGCTAAAGGCTACCTAGATAGCGAGAAACAGAACAAGAAATGAATCTTGTATGCCTGACTGGCATATAATCAACTCCTAGATTGTAAGGGAAAGATAGAACTACAAAATTTATTCTAAGAAGGGAAAGATAGACTGATTAACAGCACCCTCGGGGTCAGACCGCCTGGGTGCACATAAAGGGTCATCCATGTGCTGCTCTGAGACATAAAGTAAGCAATTAATGTCTCTGTCTTTCTGTTTCTATACCTGAAAATAGAAAGAGGATGTGGTTGTGAGAAAAATAGATGATGCAGGTAAAGATAAAGAACACAGCATGGTTCTCAGGACATAGAAAGCATACATTTAACTGCAATTATTATTATCATTAAAAGACGTCAAAGTGAAAATGGTAGATGAACTATGTGGGACCTGTCCAACCTCTCTCTCTGTTATGGACTAAACTATGTATTCCCAAAATTTATATGTTCAAACTCTAATACCCAATGTTACTGTATTTGCAGTGTCAGCCGATGGTCGTCGGTGCCAATTCAACAACAAAAGAAATCCCCAATTCGGGGCATTGTGAAGGAGGAAACTTTATTCAGTAGAAACAGCTCAACTGTAATATAGCATGGCTGTGGAAGAGCTCCACAGTGTTACAGCTCAATTGCAGAACAGCAGGACTATGGAACAGCACAGCTATGTGGCTGCCCTAAGGCCAGACAGCCCTCAGATGATGTCCCTCTCCAGTTAAATGCCTCAGGTCCACTCCACTCCAGCCTGCTTTGCTCTGGTTCAGCGACACATCATCAGTGTTTCAGCTCCAGCCAAGGAAACGCAATCCTCAGACTTTAGTGGAAAGGGAAAGTGTGCTCCTGAGCCAGAGAGCAGCTTACCTATACAGCAAAAAGTCCTTGCCCTGGTTCCTGATTGGTCTGGCCTCATGCAAATGAAGACTCCAAATACTCACAGTTTGATTGGTCCAAAAAGCATTGTCTCTATCAGTTGTAATGGAGCCAGTCTGATTGTTCAGTGAAGATGCTAATAAGGAAATAGCTGTGCAGCTCTGATGGGACAGGGAAAGTCTCAGCCCCATTGGTTGAAATACAATTCAAGAAACTCCTTTATAAGGACTGGCTCAGACAGCAGGAAAACAGTACAGTCAGTTCAGTGAGGGCAGTGGACAGTTTAGTTTAGGCTTCTCCCTGAAGCCTGGCTTGCATGAGAGGCTCCTGTTTAACAATGGCTGCTAGGTTCTGTTTATAAATTTGAGCCCAGTTGGCCACCAGGAGCCCTTCTCAACAGGTCCATCATTCTTAGGATCAACTGTAGATAGGGCCTTTATAGAAGCAATTAAGGTGAAATGAGGCCAAAAGAGTGGGGCCCTAATCTGATAAAACTGGTGTCCTTATAAGAAGAGAAGAGACCACAGAGATTGCTCTTTCTTTACAAGCATACAGAGAAAAGTCCATTTGAATACACAGCAAGGAAAGCCAGGAAGAGGAAAGCCAGAAAGCAACTCCACCAGCACCTTCGCCTTGGTCTTCCAGGCTACAGAAATATAAGAAAATAAATTTCTGTTGCTATAGCTGCCCAAGAAGATGAATAGACTACTCATTCTTGCTCTATCACTTCTGAGACTGGAACTTCTAATAGCTTCTTCCTCACAAGTGTGTGAGGCCAAAGAAGGTCACTGACAAAATGCTGCCATCAATTTCTGTCTTACACCAAGCTGGCAAACTTTTTCTGTACAGAGCCAGGTAGTATTTTAAACTTTGCAGACCATATGGTCTGCCATTGCTACTCAACTCTGCCATTGTAATGTGAAAGTCACTATAGATAATACATAAACTTGTAAATGTGATAGCATTCTGATAAAATTTTATGTATAGACATTGACATTTAAATTTCACATTAGTTTAATGTGTCAAAAATATTCTTTTGATTTTTTCCAATCATTTAAAAACGAAAAAAGCATTCTTAGCTTGCCACCCCGTCTTAGAGCATTTGTTTAATTACCATTTACTCTCTCTTCAATTTCTTTTGTATTGAAATGGCTTTTCCAACTTCTATTCACTTATGTCAATGCACACTGTAAAGTTTTACTGATTAAAGAAAAGTTTGGAAATCTGTGAGCATCCCCAAAGACCCTGGTTCCTAGATCTTACCACCTTGCCTCAGATCACAGGAATGCACTCTAATAAAACAGACCATTCCCTCTGCAGAATCCTTTCCCCCAGGGGACAAATTGGATTGGTAACTCTTGCTTTCTACCTGGTTTTAATATCATTAAATGGGATAATTATGCAAAAGAGTTCTAAAAGACTTAAAGTACTCTTTAAATAAAAATAATGCGGTACAATAAAAATTCTTTAAGGCCAGCCACTCTCTCACACACACACACACACACATATATCTGAGTCCCTAGTAAAATGCCTGAGAGATAACAGACTCATCAACAACAATTTATATTAAATTAAGTAATAAAAATGATGATGATGATGACTATATTTAATACTCAAATTTTTGTTCCAGTCTTGTCCAAACTACTCATTATTTTCCCCATTAATCCATGCACTTGACACTCTTGTGCATAGCTGAATCATCATTTGCCATATGGTTATCTATACACCACTGTCTTTCCAATCATTTTGGAAGAATGTAACTCAAAAGTCTAGAGTGAAAAAGCAGATATATTTTTTACTTTCTTTTCAGTTCATCCACATTGGTCAATTACCAAGTTATGCAGAGCTAATCACTATAGCTCTTTCTCAGCTGCCCGCTCTTTCTTTCTTTCTTTTTTTTTTTTTAGTATTTCTAATCTGGGTTCTGGTGTTCACTATTTCCAACATGTGTGAATGTAATATTCTCTTAGTCTTACTTCATATCTTCTCATTTATTTTCCTACTCAAATTTATCCTCCCCAGTACAAATTACTTAAAAAATCCTTTCACCTCAGCATTTAACATTCTCCATCTTTGTGCTTTGGCTCAAGCTCCCCACCCACCTGGAATTTTTACTTATCTCTCTGCCCACATATCATAATTCTATCCATCCTTAAAAGTTCATCTCAAATATGTCTGTCACCGAAACATTTCCCAATGCCCCTACTCAATGTGTCTTCTTTGCATCTCCATAGTAATTTGTTTCTTGCCTACGTCATTGTAAATGCCCTATGGTTTTGGATATATCTTTATTCTTTCCTTTAGTGGATTCTACATTTCTGAAAGGCACAGACTATTCTTTTAAACTTCGTATTCTCTGCCTCCCCTATATATTATAAAGTCAAGAATAAATATGTCGTTTGCCTCAATATCTCCTCCCAATTCAAAATTGATATTTCTTTCTCATCTCAGGCATTTAGCAAGGTCCTCTTTGAATGTGGACAAAAATGAAGTTGATTCTCTGATCACTTAATTAACTAATCACTTAATTAAACTGGAGTCAAAGTAAGTATAATTTGTGCTTAAAATGGTGGCAATAAAGAATTTGATGTTAATGAAGTTTTTATTCAATCTTAAAATTATTAAGATATAAATACTCTACTTTCTTTTGAACAGCTAAAATCTTATTGAATTAAGGGCTCCAAGAATTTAAACAGGAACATTATATGTATTACTAGTTAATGTTTATTCTTTTAGACTTCATTTGGAACATGGCCTCATATTTATGCACACTATCTCTCTGCTGAAGTCATCTGTCCATTATCACTTGCCATTTGCACCATGCTACCAAGGAGTGGGCAGGCAGTGTTGTCAGACTTAATCCAGTAGATGAAGCAGTGCCAGTGAGAACAATCGAAAATGGATGTGTGCTAATTTCAGACTTTTAGTTAAAGAAAGAGAAGCTGTGAGGTATAATGTGATAATGCAGTTGAATAGAAACTTCATTCTTGTTAAAGATATCTTATTTGTCTGGGTTATTCTTTTGTTTTGGCCTGAAAATTTTTAAAGAATTTAACAAAAGACTGATTATATGCATGACTGAACTGTCTTATCACTGAAGAAATAGAACTGGTGTGAAGTTTCTGTTCTCTGGAGGCTGGAGATGCAGTGTGATTTGTTGTGACATTTTGAAGGGTGTGAATTGATTTAGAAGAACAGTGTAATGAACACAGATTGCATTTTAAATGAGCTACAAAATGGTTTTCTAAGCTCAAGAAGCATCAACGAATTTACTGATCTTTCATTGTTTTAGAGGCCAAACATGAGTAGGAATATTATACTAATTTGTTTAAAGCTGATTTATATTAGAGTTTTCAAAAGCACATTATCAAAGATATTAAAATTTCATGGAGGACCGTGACTTTATATAAATGTAGACCCATGAGAAACTGATATTTTATCTGTCATCTAGATATTTTTCCCTATTTCCCAAGGTTTGGAATAGCGGGTGTCATGTGGATCCAGAATAAAATTGATTGACTAGATGGCTGGATATTTTAAGGAACAGATTCTTTCTTCTTCTGAAAGTCTGACTTTGATTACACATTACAGCGTTAAGTACATTGTTTGACAACTCACTTACTAAAGGTAGCATTAAAGAGATCTAGAAATATATCCCAGAAAAGTTACTCTTAATTATATACAAAACTGAAGCAGTTTGAAAACATTGAATTCCCTAATAAATCAGAATTTGCTTAGGCATCAGGAGATTTCCTAAGGTATGTTTGCATTTCATGTTTTGGCCCATTTGGTTAACTTGGCTCTCTCCTTAATTTCAGTTTCCTAGGTGTGTATCGTGGCTTCTCTTTCTAATTCCACCAACTCACAGAGCTACCAACCAGTAGCTGACTTGACCGTAAGAGCTTGGCTGTGGTTCTCACTACTCAACAGGAACAACTCACAGAACACCAGTATCAGACGAGGTAACTGTGCTCTGTTGGGATAAGACAAAGCAAGACAACCATAACCATGTGTGAACACAGCCAAACACCAGCATTGTACAAAACACACAATGACCAAACATCTCCCTCTCCCAACTAACAAAAGAGATTGCTGCTCCTTTACCAATTATGGCATTATACTTACACTATTCCTGCTGCTCCTGGATAAAGATTACTGATGTGCCCAGAGAATTACCCTCAATTTCTGACAGCAGCCAAATCAGAGAAAAGACCTGCTTTTTTGATCCTTCTCAAAATTATGTAACATGAGCCCAAATTTTATTAATGATTCCTCCTGACACCTTTTATCTGAGACAGCTTTCTGTTTCCCAAGGTATGCATCTTCTATTTTGCAGCAAATAATAGACTCAGCTTTGTTTGCTAATGAGTGTGTTCTTGATGGTCACTGGCAGGTAGGCATTGATGGTTTATAGGCTGTGCATTTATTGTATGAGTTCCATAACCATAGTACTCGGGTAGATACCACGGTAAATAAAACCTATGAAGATGTCTCTGTTTCAGAAAGGCAAATGGCATTCTGGCGATTGAAACAGTATCAACGATTCCTGTATGTTAGATACTATACTAATAATTTTCTGAGCCTTAGCTCAGTGGTCCTTGCTATAGTCCCGGAGGATGGCAGTACTCTTACTTTTACTGTGCCCATTATAAAACTGGTCTTACAAGAGTTAAGATACTGCCCACAGTCTATATGGCAGAGATTAAAATCCATCACTCGGATTATCTGCTGAGGGGAGCACAGTGGACTGACAGCTCCAGCTGCCACACTCTTAATCCACCTCTGTGTTGCCATCAAGGCCCATGCTTCTCTTAAGTGCCCGCAAGCAAAAACAGAGCACAGTGGGAGTTATTAGTGGTGGACCATTCCTACAGAACAGAACTCTATATGATAGCTACAGCTCAAAGACTCCCCACTGGCCTAACCAAACTTTTCTTAGAATCGAACAGCATTTCGAGACCTTCCTACTACACTTCTCCTTCCTTCCCTATCTTTATCGTGGTCTAAAGTCTATTTTGCTGTTTCTCTCTTTTCTATCACAGGTGTTTCCCCAGTGCATCACTTACACTTCTAATCTCATCTGGCATCTATTTCTTAGAAGACTGGAATTCACACAATCAAAGCATCAACAGAGGAGTTAAATTTTAATACCAGACAGTCTATTGCTGTCCCTAATGCTTTTAACAATCAGTGAAATAATGAAACCACTTTAACTGTCAAATTTTGAAGGAAGACTTTAAGATGTCAAAAGAGCACACTTAACAAAGATACTGCCAAACGTTTTGCAAAATTTGCCTGAACTGTATCATGCTTAATTTCACATGTGAGATATGAATTTCTTTCTTCAATGAGTCTCTCCATTTATTTCTGGAACTTCTGCTTGCTGCTTGCCTCTGATACCTATATTTGAATTGTGAATTTCTATATTCTGTTATCTCCAACCAAAACTTTCTTTCCTCCTGTAAAATTATTTTATCCTTCAAATTCACTCTGCTTCTTGAGGGAGGATCTCAAGGCTTAATCTGGGTTGCTCTTTTCCATTCACCCATAGCACTTTGCGCTAATCACGTATGATGAAAATCACTGGTTCTCCTACTTTTTATGTAAAGAAGAAATGATATTTTAAAAAATAATTTTAGCTCCTAGAATAGTTTCTGATATGTCATTGTTAATAAATATATTATTTTATTATTAAGTGAATGAGTAAGTGAATGAATGAATAATCATTTATTCTTTACTCTAATTCACCTCTGAATTTCATATTTTGGCATATACTAAGTAGTCTTGGTTCTGACCCCTGTGACTGGCTGGTATTTCCACTGTTCCTTGCCCACTGTACTGACTCATAAAACAGAATCACATGCTCTACTAGGTCCTATATTACCAGCCCTGTATTTCTTAACTGTTTTTTTTTTTTCTGGAAAATTACAATATCCTTGGATATTACATTATAGATATATGATAACATGAAGTTCAATGATTTCATCTGTCCTGTCATTGCTTTGTCTTGCATCTGACATGTGTTAGGAACTCAATGAATGAGTATGATAACAGAATATATAGAATGCTATATAAACACAACAGAAGGTCCTGTTAAGAAGAACTAATACAGATTTCTTAAAGGGGTAGAGGCTTGACATTTAGAAAAGAAGCAGATGAACTTAATTAAAAAATTAGATTATTGGAAACTCTTCAGCACTGGGGAGCTCTAACAATTATACAAAGGCCCTGCTTTTTGAAAGGTTGCCTTACACCATTTCACTTTTATGGAAGTCTACATAAGTAACTGTTTTCACTAACTGAAAGAATCCAAAGAAGGTTTTTGCTTTTATGAAAAAAGGCGAAAGTGAAAACAGCATTAAACATTTGTTTTGCCACAAGCACCTACCCGGACCAGGGAGAGGGGCCCCGCCAAGCTTCTTCCCCCGGAAACCCCACTCAGCATCTCAGCATCAAGCCACCATAGCTTTGAACTGTCCCTTGAACATCTGTAACTTATGTCAATTTACTTTGTGCATCCATTAGCAAGATGTGTTGTAAGATATCAGAAAAGCCTAAGAGAGCTACTATTCCTAAGGGTGTTAAACTTAGCGTGAAACTGGATATGACTGTTTGATCTGCTGAATGACAGAAAGACGTTGTATGAGTTTAGGTCTGGAAATGCTCAAAAATGTTTCCATCTAAATTAATAGTAATTGCTTCTTTGCTTTACACAATTTCGGCTTACGAAAGGTTTCCTAGAACAGCAAGGGAAACCTGTACTTATATATGAACCTCGGGGATGGCAGAACATTATGTAAGTGACCTCATCAAACTTCATCCACTTATGATTGTGCTGTGAATAACTGAAGTAGCCATCTTTAGCTCAGGTAGTAAAATATTTTAAGTCCAGAATCTGGATAGGGAGGTAGTAGAGATATGAAATTTGAAACTGTTTTGTGCATCTGGTATGGGATGTGGCTGCAGTTCTGGTAAGCACTATTTCACTGCAGATAACCCAGTTTATGATCCACACAAAATATATAAGGCTATCTGGATTTGGTAAATGGTGTTATATTTAGTAAAGAATGAAAGGTCTATAGATATGGTCTATAGATTTAAATATAAATAACAGCCTCTTTAATGTGAAGGGGTTTCTATGCAGAGAATTGACTATTTACTTATAGGGCAATAAATCCTTATTGAGATGTCATAAATTTGGGAGACTCTCTTCCAGATAGCAACAGTTCCTGTGACAGTCATGAATCTATAAAGTACCTACCAGAATACCTGAATTATAATGGAATATGATTGAAAATATCATATGGATGTTTGGGCAAGACAAAGCAAAAAATATTATTAAATCATGTTATCAAGAAATAATATACACCTCCTCATGGCAGGAGAAAGCTGATTAGAAAAATTTTCAATAAAATCGTTAATAACATTTTCACTTAGTAATGGCAGGCTATCTTTGTGAAGTTTAGGGTAGTTATAAGCATGGCAATACTTATTTCTGACAGTCCTGATGGTAAATTGTGCTGACTGGCCTGACTTAACAGGAATACTCAACAATATTTCAGTTATGACTTTGATGTTTCAAAAAAAAAGAGAGGCTCATATTGACCTAAATCGATTACAAAAGAGTATAATAAAATTCAAAATCAGTTCTTGGCATGGAGCTACTACCTTATCAAAATGAACTTTGCACTGCCTCAAATCTCTCACTTATATTTAGATAATTATTCAATCATGTATCTGTCAAATCCTTCCTGATTGCCCAGTAAGTTCCTAGTAACTGGGAGGCTACAGAATTCAGTGTGGAAGAAAAGGGAGGTAAGCCTCCTCCAAGAGTCAACATGCTCCTCAGCTCATACAGATGCTTCAGCTTCCTCATAAACAGGTGACCATCAAAGTCCCAGTGCAGGACAAACTGAGGCTACACAATGGAGAAAAAGATCAACAGTTTCAAACTGGAAGCCATCTGATCTTAAATCCCCACCATCTTGGACCAACAATTCTCGTGTTGTTTTATTTGGTACATCTGCTTATGGGGATATAAATCAAGAGATCTACAGAAAACTGGAAGATTCTCATCTTCTGTTGCGGAATAAAAAACTTAGAAACATTGCCATTTACAATGATATGGATGGATCTTCAGAGTATTATGCCAAGTTAAATAAGTCATACAGAAAAAAACAAGAACTATACGATTTCACTTACATGTGGGATATAAAACCAAAAAGCAACAAATGAAACAAATGAAAAAACAAACAAAAAAACTCATAGATACAAACAGAATGGTGGTTACCAGAGGGGGTGGGAGGAGGGCAAAGAGGGTAAAAGGGATCAAATTATATGGTGATGGAAGAAGACTAAGCAGTGAGTACACAGTAGAGTGTACAGATATGTAATGAAGCCAAAACTTATATATGAGTAAACCAATGTTATCCCAATAAATAAAAAAAAACTGTTTTTTCAAAATAGCTATCAAATGTTATTGAAATAAAATTTTTACCAGAAAAAAATAAAAACACTTCTAATGATCAGTCTGAAGCAGAGAGCAGAGTACACAGACCAATCCAAATAAATTACCTACATTATGCCTTTTAATCACAATAACTTGGAAATTGAATAAAGCAAAATTCAATATCTTGCCCAAGGTTACAATACCAGAAAATGGCTGACCTGGGATCTGAAGCCAGAATCCATATTCTTTAACCTCTGCTATATCTTGTAATATTTCAAAGGAATATGAGTAAGACTGATGGATAACATTTACACAGAGATAAATTTCTATTCAAATAAAAAGTATTTTTAGTCTTTATAGTGCTGCATTAATTAAACACACTGATTCTTAGTGTAACGGCTTCATATACTAGGTCTTATGTCCTGGGAGTATTGAAGTAGAAATTAACCAGTCATCTATCACAGAGAGTGTATGTGGATCTGAACTATGTTTCTACTGACTATAAATTATTGTAGCATTTAAATGTTAAAACATTCTTGTCTTAGCCTAAAACTTTAGCTTCAAAAACAAAATTCAGTCCAAGTAGTTTAATACAGATTAATCATAATTAGAAGAATAAAAAGAAAATCTCAAGGAAGTTAAGCTAAAAGTAGAGAAAGGTCCCAAGGTGAACTAGGATGATGTACAGTTCCTCTCTTGATAGACAGATACATAAACAGAAAAATGTATGTAAATATATATATTATAGTAAAATGAACTTATATATTTCAAATGTATTTAGCATATTATGTATCAATTTTACCTAAAATGTTTAAAAGTTGAATCTTGAGCTTGACTAGATAGCTGAGTTGGTTAGAGTGTGGTGCTAATAAAAGGTAAATATCTTCTGAAAAAGTAATACAAGTTGTTTCTTTAGCTCTGCATATATATATACACACATCATTTTGTATATATGCACATAATGTATATATATGTTATGTGTACATATACATTATGTGTATATATGTACATATATCTTGTGTATGTGCATACATACATATACATATGTGTGTGTGTGTGTGTGTGTATACATATGCACGCAGAGAGAGTTTTATTCTCACCTCCTAAAGCATAAACCTACAGTTAGCTTTGCATTGTTGACACAATAGCTCAGGCACTAGGGCTATACGATCATATGGAGTTAGGAAAAAAAATGCACCCCTTCCTCAATTTGGGTCATACATCCACCACTGGCACAACCATTAGTAGTTAGAGAGTAGGGTCACCAAATACTAATATGACTTTCCAAAATCACTACAATAACTGGGACTGAACGGGGTGTGTGGAGTCATTACAAAGTAGCGTGTGTGTGTGTGTGTGTGTGTGTGTGTGTGTGTGTGTGTGAGCGCCACGCACCCATGCGTGTGCATGCATGCACACGCGCATGCACACACACATATATGTATGCGCTGAATAGATTTCTATTTGAAGCTCAGCTTGGTCGGCATTCACACCCCCTTCATTTCCTTGTTCTTCTGAATCTCCTCAATAATCTATTCCTACTTCAATTAAACCTCTAAATTCTTTGATGCTAAATTCCTAATGTAGAAGAGAAATTAAAGTGAGTTAGGATAACTTATTTGATTAGAAGTTATGCCAAGTTTCAATCATTCTGTTTTTCTATCGTTATTCACCTGCTATCAGTTTAGATTACCAAATTATTTCAAGATTTGGAGCCAGAGTCAACAAGCCACTCTTTAACCCCTATGAATCTGAGTTGGGTAGGGAAAGCATTTTCATTTTATGTAGAAATCAGTTAGCATTAAACTTTTCTCTGAATATACATGATGTCTCCATTCATTATTTAATCTTTTGGCCACCGACATCCCTCCAAACTGAGACTTTTATGTGAATGTGCCAGACCAGCACTTTTTTGTAAGTGACAAATTTGGACTGTCATCCCAAGATGAGAGATTAGCCATATGATCTGAATTATCGCCCATCAATGAGCAGTGACAGATGCCCTAAATGAGTGATAGAGCTAGCAAAGATTTATATCAGTCTATATGTTCTAATTTGACCCAGGGCATCAAGCAGATTGAATGTCTTCCCTTCTACACAAACATTTAGCTTATTTTAGTTACTCTCTTTGCCAAAGCACTGTTTTGCGATTTCATGAAATTCTTTACATACCTCAGCACTTGTTTTTCTTCATGAATAAGATAAGGATAATTATACTTATGTTCAACTTTCAAGGAAGGCTATCTCCAAGGGATAGTATAGATTAAGGTAGTGACTCTACCAAGTCTGCAAAGAAGAATGAATCTAAAATAGTATGCACATATGTAGACCTAGAGAAAAAATTTTATTCATAATTTTTAGAGAGGCTTCACCTTTTTAAACATTTATTCAAGTATAATTGATATTCAATATGCTAAATACAATTGAGCTGTACAATTTGATGAGTTTAGGCATATGTATATACCTGTGAAATCGTCATTACAATGAAAAGCATGAACATATCAATCGCCTAAAAACTATCCTCTTGTCCCTTTGTAATTTCTCACCTTACTCCCTCTAGTCTCTCGAAGCAATCATCTATCTGCACATATATTATATTGTATTTTTTTTAGAAGTTTATAGAAATGGCATCATAAACTATTCACTTTATTTAACTCACTTCTTTCAGCCAAACTATTTTCAGATTCACTTAAGTTGTTGCAAGTTTCAGTAGATCATTTCTTATTGCAAAGTAATTTTCTATAGTAGTTTTATACTATTATTTGTTTACCCATTCATCTGATAATGAACATCTACACTGTTTCCACTTTTTGATTATTCCAGGTAAAACTGGTATGAACATTTGAGTCCACCTTTTGGTAGAGATGTATGCTTTAATTTCTCTTATGTAAATTCCTAGAAGTGGAATGGCTGGTCAAAAGTATGTCTTTACCTTTTTAAGAAATATCCAAAGTATTTCATGGTTTTTCATAATTGAGTTTTGCATGTTCTTCTTATATATTAGATACAATTCCTTCCTCAGATAAACAATTGGCAAATATTTTCTCCTTGGTTTCGACTAGTATTTTCATTATTTCAACAATGTATTTTGAAGCAGAAAGTATTTTAAAGTTTTGATATGATAAAATCTAATTTATATTTTTTAAATATAGAATATACTTTTGGTGGTATGTCTAAGAAACTTCTGATTCACCCTGTCTCACAAAAGATTTTTCTCATATGGTTTTGTTTAGTAGTTTTATAGATTTAGATTTTATAATTGTGTTTGTGGTTCATTTTGTACATAATATTTGGTACAGAGTGAAAATAATTTTTTTTGGATATGATCATCCAATTGTCTCAGCATCATTTGTTGAAAATTATCATTCCTCCCCAGAATTGTTATTGTGCCTTTGCTGAAAATCAATTGTCCATATAAGCAGGATTCTCTTTCGGTAGTCTTTCTTCTGTTTCATTGATCTTTTTTCTACTTTTATACCAATACCACACTATCTTAGTTACTGTAACTTCATAATAAATTTTGAAATAAAGTTGTGTCAGACATTCACATAATTCATTTCCACATACATTTTATATTAGACTGATAAATTTCTACAATAAAAGCCCACTGGGATTTTGATTGAGATTGTATTGAAAATATAGATTAATCTGATGAAAATGACATCTTAATATTGGTTGTTCTGATTTATAACATATTTTTCAGTATTTATTTAGGTTTTATTTATCTCAGCAATGTTTTACAGTATTTATTGTACAAATCTTGAACATATTTTGCCAGATTTATTCTTAAGTACTTCATATTTTTGTTGCTATTATAAACGGTACTGTTTTTAAATTTTAATTTCAAAATTTGCATAACCATATAGAAATGCAATTGATATTTATATATTGATCTGTCTTGTAACCTTGCTAATCTTGTTGAATTGTATGTTTTGTTTTGCATTTTTTGTATAATCCATCAGATGTTCTACTAGATTAGCATAGCAAATATAAATTAAAAACATTTGTACCTCTTCATTTCCAATTTGATACCTCTCCTTTCCTTCACTTAATGTTATTGTGCTAGCTAGAACCTCCAGTAAAATAATGAATAGAAGTGAGGATGGACATTCATGTCTTGTTCCTGATCCTAGGAGAAAAGTATTCAGTCATTCACAATGAAACAAATGTAGGTTTGTTTTATTTTATTTTATTTTATATCTATGAATAAATATATGTTTGTTTGTTTGTTTGTTTTATTTTTTGCAGATGCCCTATTAGATTGAAAGAGGAGTTTGTTTTTTTGTTTTTCCTATCTGCAAGTTGCTGAGTATCTTTTCTTGGATTTTGTATTTTGTCAAATGTTTTGTGTGTGTATGTATGTCTGTGTGTGTCTATCGAGATAATAACCTGTTATTTTTTTTCAGTTTGCTAATATGATGAACTTAATTTTTTTTTCAAATGTTAAGTCAATCTTGCTGTTTGGAGATGAACCCTATTAAGTAATTGTTTTAGTCAGGGTTCTCCAGATAAACAGCACTGATCAAAAATATGGATACATAGATTCATATCTATATAGATCTATTTATCTATCTATATTTCCCTTATCTATCCTCTGAAGAAGAGAGAATGTGAGAGACAGAGAAGCTTTAAGGAGCTGGCTCCTCACAACTGTGAGGCCTGGAAAGTCTGAAACCCAGAGGGCAGCCTTGCAGTGTGGGGACTGGGAACTCGGGCAGGACTTCTGCATTACAGCCTTGAAGCAGAATTCCTTCAACTCTGGGAAACCTCAGCTTTTGTTCTTAAGGCTTTCAACTTATTGGGTATCCAAAGTAATTTCTTTTACTTAAAGTCAGCTGATTGTAAATGTTATTCATATCTGCCAAATATCTTCACAGTAGCATCTATACTATAAGTTTGAATAACGGCACCATAGCCTAGC
>NW_011888818.1:685336-690235 GCF_000151845.1 Pteropus vampyrus
AAATGTTTTGTGTGTGTATGTATGTCTGTGTGTGTCTATTGAGATAATAACCTGTTATTTTTTTTCAGTTTGCTAATATGATGAACTTAATTTTTTTTTCAAATGTTAAGTCAATCTTGCTGTTTGGAGATGAACCCTATTAAGTAATTGTTTTAGTCAGGGTTCTCCAGATAAATAGCACTGATCAAAAATATGGATACATAGATTCATATCTATATAGATCTATTTATCTATCTATATTTCCCTTATCTATCCTCTGAGGAAGAGAGAACGTGAGAGACAGAGAGGCTTTAAGGAGCTGGCTCCTCACAAGTGTGAGGCCTGGAAAGTCTGAAACCCAGAGGGCAGCCTTGCAGTGTGGGGACTGGGAACTCGGGCAGGACTTCTGCATTACAGACTTGAAGCAGAATTCCTTCAACTCTGGGAAACCTCAGCTTTTGTTCTTAAGGCTTTCAACTTATTGGGTATCCAAAGTAATTTCTTTTACTTAAAGTCAGCTGATTGTAAATGTTATTCATATCTGCCAAATATCTTCACAGTAGCATCTATACTATAAGTTTGAATAACGGCACCATAGCCTAGCCAAGTTGAAATATAGAATTAAAAGTTTCAGTTATAGTATCTTTGTTATAAATTGTTAGATACAGTGGTTTTTCATCTATTTTCAAGAATGATATTAGTCTGAAGTTTGTTGTTTTGTTTTTGTTTCTGATAATGTCTCTTACACTGGTTTTGGTATGAGGCTATTTCTCATCTCATTGATTGAGTTTTAAATTTTTAAATTTTCTGGAAGATTTTTTATAGAATTATTATTATTTATTCCTGAAATATTTGGTAGAATTCACCAGTGAAGTCATACATATTTGGAATATTCTTTGTGGGAAGTTTTTTTATTTGTTTGGTTTCCACTAATATTGAACTTTAACAATATTATAGGACAATTATCTCTTAAGAGGTTATTTCTTCTTTAAGTTTTAGTAGTTGCATCACTCAAGGGATTTCCCCATTTTATCTAAGTAACTAAATTCATTGATATAAATTCATTTACATTAGATCTTTATTTTCTTTTGAATATCTGTAGATTCTGCAATGATGTTCCTATAAAATTCCATATGTTATTAATTTGTGTATTCACTCATTTTTTACTGGTCAGTCTAAATGAAAATTTCTCAAATTTATTGATCTTCTCAAAAACCCAGCTTTCAGTTTCATTTATTCTTTTTTAGTGTTTTCTGTGTTCTGTTTAAGTGATTTTGGCTTTTATCTATGTTTTCCCTTTCTTCTGCTTTTTTCTAGTTCATTGATTTAAGGTCATTGATATGGTGCCTTTCTTTTATTTTTTGATAGGCTATAAATTTCCAAGTAAACACTGCTTTAGTAGCATCCCACAATGCTACTAAATATGTTGTATTTTCACTTTATTTTAGTACATAATGTTTCCTATTTTCCTTTATGATTCTTCTTTGAACCATAGCTTATATACAAGTATGTTATTCGATTTAAAAATATATACTATTTTTCAGAGATCTTTTGTAAATATTTTTAACTTAATTTCATTGTGGTCAGAGTACATACTTTGCATAAATTAAAACCTTTTATATTTGAGACTTTTGTTATATCTCAAAATATTTTCTCTTTTAAATGAATCAAGTGAACTTGAAAATAATATGAATTCTACTGTTGTGCAAAATATTATATAAATTTCAATTAGGTCAAATTGGCTGAAATTGCTATTCAGGTCTTCCATATCCTTTCTAATTTCTGTCTACTTGTTCTATCAATTTTTCAATATGGGTACTGAAATTTTGTAATGTAATATTGTCTTTGTTTTTCTCTTTCTCCGTGCAGTTCAGCAAGGTTTTGCTTCATGCATTGGAAGCTCTGTTATTATTGCATAAATGTTTAAGATTTGTATAATTTCTTGATAACCCAATACTTTTATCACTATGAAATGACTTTACGTCAGATAATATTCTTTACTCCAAAATTTATTTGGTATGATATTAATATAGATACTCAAACCGTCTTTTTATTAGCGTTAGCATATATCATTTCCCACTATTTTACTTTTAACTTATTTGTGTCTTTATATTAAAACTATATTCCAATGTAAGTAGTATTAACTAGAGTAATGCTTTTTCAACCAATCTCTAACTCTTAATTATATTTAATGTAATGATCAATGTAGTTAGTGTGAATATATCTTTTAATTGTTTTATAATCTATATTTTTAATCTCTCCTTTGTTTTTCTTCTTTTTGTGCCTTCTTTTGGATCAAGTCTTTTATGATTCTGTTTTATATCTGTTAATCTGTGAAGTGTAAGTCTTCGTGTTTCTACTTTTACGAGCTGCTTTAGTTTATAACATACATCTTTATCATCAAAGTTGACTTTTAAATAACATGATATAAATTCAATATATAGTTAAGAACCATACAATAATATACTTCCATGTCTCACCTTCTAGTCTTTATGCTATTGTTTATGCTACTGTTGCCATAACTTTATTTACACACATATTACAAACCTGAGTCCATTGTAATTTTTCTTTAAATAGTCAGTTATACTTTAAAGGTATTTACCTCATAAAAAATAATGTTATATAAGTATCTATGCAATTACCTTTCTTGGCACACTTTGTTTCCTTTTTTTTCACATGGAAATAGTTTCTCTTTGCATGAATGACTTCTTATAATATGTTTTGAAATGTGAATTTACTGGTGATATATACTTCTAGATATTGTATGTCTGAAATGTTGCTATTTTGCCTTCTTTTTTAGAAGATAATTTTGCTGGTTATAGAGCTACAGGTTTAGCGGGGATTTTTTGTTTGTTTTTTTGTTCCTCTACATTGTTGTTCAGCCCTCTTGCTAAAAATTTGCACTACATTCTTTTCTATTTTTTTTTTTGGAGAGTTTTCTGTTTATATTACAAAAAGAATTGGACGTCTATTTTCTAGTCTGATATATAAAGAGCTTGGGACCTATCACTTCCACCCTCACAACAACAACTGAAAATCAACACTTCTTACATCTGTCAGAGAATTAGGGTCATTGGACAAGTAACTGAAATCTGGAGAGAGTGTCAGATACAGAGAATCATATCTTACTAAAAGCAGAACCCACCACTGGAGCCAGCATCAAGTAGGAATGCTTAAAGGGTAGTAGACTAACTGCTGGAGACTGCATATGGACTAGCTTGAGAGATTAAAACTCCTGGACGCCTGTGCTTGGTGGCACCTCCACACTTTTATGAGTTCAATCTCCAAGTGGTCCAGTTGATTCTCATTGTAAATATTGGAGAAAAATTCCTTCCTGCTTCCAGCAGAAAGAGAGAAAAAGTAGCCATTATGAAATAAGCCTACAGCTTTCTGTATTCCTTAACAAATGCTTGTCTTCATCTTCAGGGAAACTATTTTACAGAGCTTAACCAAGGTGGGAGAAAGGAAATACCTACCTTTGGGCCCTTCTAGTGTACTTATCATCTAAGGGATGAAAAATAAGGCTGAAAAGCACTTAGACAGGTTATAGAACAGGTGAAGAGACTCACTATAAGACTGAGATTCAATTGCAGGGTTAAAAAATGCTTCTTCCCCACTCCCCCACATATTGCTATCATAACAGCAGGACTCTAGTATAATAACAAGAGATTACAGCTGAAAAAATTTCAAGATTCAAACCCTATTTAAGAAGTCCCTAGGGAAATACAAAGACATTATAGGAGACAAAAACTAAGTCACCAGAAGAAATTTTAGCTCTGACACCTATAGCTACAGCAAACAATAAATATAGCCTAACTACCAGCCATATAATCATAAAATCATACATTGAAGACCTATTTATTTTACTTCACTTTACCTGATATATCATGTGTGCCTTTCAACAAAAATAAGTCATGCTAAAAGGCAAAATTATAGTCTGAATGGCATACATCAGAACTAGAGCCAGATATGACATAGATTTTTTAAAATATCAGACCTACAACATAAATAACCTTAATTAATATGCTAAAGGCCCGTACTGAATAAACTGATCTATGTGTAAGACAGATGGATAATGTCAACAGAAAGGAACTCGAGAGAGTATCGTAAGAAACTGCTAGAAATCAAAAACTGTAACAGAAATAAAGAATGCCTTTGATGGGCTCATCGGTAGATTGTATACAGGCATGGAAAGAATCAGTAAGCTCAAGGATACCTCCCAAAGTGAAATGTAAAGAGAAAAAAAAAAAAAGAATGATAAAGATAGAATAGAATATCTAAGAACCCTGGAACAGTTACAAAAGGTATAATATACACATAATGGGAATACCAAAAGAAGACAGATGGAAAGAAACAGTAGAAATGTTTAAAATAATAGAGGCTGAGAAATTTACAAATTTCTTGTCAGATACAAAGCCAGGAAGCTCACAGAACATTGAGCAGGATAATACCAAAATATCTACACCTACGCATTTCAAAATGAAACTTCGGAACATTAAAGACAAAGAGAAAATCTTTAAAGAAGCCAGCGGGGAATTCCTTATTCATAGAGTTACAAGAATAAGAATTACATCAGTCTTCAGGCATTATTCGAGCAAGAAGAAAATGGAGGAAAATATTTAAGTGTGAAAACAAAGAAACCTAGAATTCTAGATTCAGTAAAATTATCCTTCAAAAACTGAAAAATAAACAAAGACTTTCTCAGACAAACGAAATTTGAGAAAATTTGTTGCCAGTAGACCTGACTTGTAAGAAATGTTAAAAGATTTTTAAAGGGAAGGAAAATCATATGTCAGAAATTCAGACTTACATAAAGAATGGAAATCCATGTGAGAAGAAATAAAGGTAAAATAAAATCTTTTTTTACTCTTAAATGTTCTAACAGATAGCAGTTTGTTCCAAATAATAATAGCAACAATA
>NW_011888818.1:692210-694390 GCF_000151845.1 Pteropus vampyrus
GGCCCAAATGGTTTCCCTGTAAATTTTACCAAACACTTAAAGAAAAATACCATTTTCTATAATCTCATACAGAAGATAGAAGCAGAAGGAATATTACATAACAAACATGTTTCATTACACTAATACCAAATCCAAACAACAGCATTACTAGGGAGAAAGTTATAGATCAATATTTCTCATGAACATAAATATAAATATTTTCAACAAAATATCAGCAACTGAATCTAACAATGTATAGAAAAAATTATACATCATATTCAAGTGGAAATATTTCAAGTATGCAAGGCTGGTTTAATAGTTAAAATCTATTTTGTAACCTATCATATCCACAGGCTAAATAAGAAAACTCATATGATATCCACAAGAGCAGAAAAAAAGCATGTGACCAATCTAATATCTACACATGATAAAAAACTTTTATCAAACCAAACATGAATGGAACTTCCTCAACTTGATAAAGAACATCTACAAAATCACCTAGAGCTGACATAATACATTATGGTAAGAAACTAGTTGTTTTCCTGCTATAATCAGGATCAAGGTATGTCCTTTCTCACCACCACTCCTATTCAACATCATACTGGAAGACAAGAAAAGGAAATAAAAGGCATGCAGACTGGGAAAGAAGAATAAACCTGTCTCTGTTCCTGGATGATATGACTGTCTATGTAGAAAATTCCAAAGAACTGACAAAAAAAATAAAAATAAATAAAAAAATAACTCTTGGAACTACTATGCAATTATAGAATAGTTGCACGATATGAGGTTAATATACAAAAGTCAATCGGTTTCTTATATGGCAGCAATGAACAATTTGAATTTGAAATTAAAAACATTAGCAGCATCAAAAATGAACAGGTATAACTATAACAAAATATGTATAGATTAGAGATCTATACGAGGAAAACTACAAACTCTGATGAAAGAAATCAAATAGCAAAATAAGAGATATTCCATGTTCATAGATACTGATACTGAAGTCGATTCTTCCTAACTTGATCTATAGATTCAATACAATCCAAATCAAAATCATAGCAGGTTATTTTGTGTACATCAACAAACTAATTCCAAAGTTTATATGAAAATTCAAAAGACCCAGAAAAGCCAATACAATACTGACTACATGACTTCAAGACCTACTATAAAGCTACAGTGATTTAAGAGTTGGTGGTAAGGTGAAATAATAGGCAGATCAATGGACCAAATTAGGGGGTCGAGACATAGAATCACACAAATATAGTTAACTTATCTTTGACAAAGAAGCAAAGGCAATTCAATGGTAAAAAGTTACTAATTTCAACAAATGGTGCTAAAACAAGCAGACATCCATATGCAGAAACAACAAAAAGAATCTAAACATAGTCCTTATAGCTTTGCAAAAATTAAAACAAATTGATCATAGATGTAAATATAAAATTTTAAAAAACATAGTTTCTAGAACATAACATAGGAAAAAATCTAGATGACCTTGAATTGGCATTGATTTTTTTTAGATACAGCATCAAAAGTATGATTCATCAAATAAAAAAAAATTAATGTTTGACTTCATTAAAATTAAAAATTGTTCTGAAAAAGAACATAGGAGAGAAAAAACACTATTCACAGACAGGAAAACATTATTTCAAAACACTATTTCAAAACAATTATTTCATATCTGGTAAACACCTGATATTCAAAATATACAAGAGCTCATAATACTGAACAATAAGAAAACAATGAAAACAATGGGCAACCGATCTAAACAGATATCTCACCAAAGAAAATATAGAGATGGCAAATAACCATGTAAAAATGTGTTCAATGCATATGTCACTAGGGAAATAAAAATTAAAACATTATTGAGATACCTCTACATACGTATTAGATGGTTAAATCCAAAATACTGACAGCACCCAATGTTGGTGGTGATATGGAGCAATAGGAATACTCATTCGTTGCTGGTGGCCATGCCAAATAGTATACCCACTTTAGAAGACAGTTTGGAAGTTTCTTATAAAACTCAATATTGGCTTATAACACGATCCAGAAATCACGCTCCTAGATATTTACACAAATAAGATAAAACCTTAAGTCCACACAAATATCTACACATGAATATTTATAGCAGCTTTATTCATAACTGGAAAAACTTGGAAGAAATCAAGATGTCTTTCAATGGATGAATGTATAAACAAACACTA
>NW_011888818.1:695490-722287 GCF_000151845.1 Pteropus vampyrus
GATTTGCCTCTTCCAGTAAGAAAATATGTATTTTGAATATACTTCCAATTCATCATTTAGGCTTGAGATATGGTGATGTCACTTTTACTCTCATGAAGGGACTTGGAGTCTAAATCTCATAATAGCAAAAGTGGCCTGATCTGGCATGTTTACTGCTATGTAAATAAATTGATCTAAAGTGGTCCTTTAATTCTAATCCCTCCTGGGCCTTATTCTTGCAGTTGAAGTAGCTACTTGTTGACACTATGCCTATGCACACAAATGACTCACTCAGTAGATAGGTAACAGAGTTCAGAGCATTTAGCATCCAGTGTAGTACTGTATTAAAATAAATATAGTTTATCTCCATATGCTTATGCACTGACCATAATTAAAATAATAATAATGACTACTATGTACTGTGTCCTATGTTTCAGATATTTTGTTCACAGTTGAGATATACTGTTATACTTAATAATCACAAAACTCTAGAGGCAGATATTACCAGAATTTTTTTAAAAAGAACTCTAAGTTTTATGTAGTTTAAGCTCCAAAGTCTCATGGAAAATAACAGGCAGAGGAGCAAGAATTCGAACATATTTATTTGACTCAGAGTTGATGTTCAAAGTCACTACAATAATCAAAGAAAAAATCCTATTAGAAGAAGGATATTAAAAATAAACATCAATGCATCATATCATCTATTTTCACAATAATGCTGCGTAATAAAAACTCCACAAAATTTAGTGATATACAATAATAATAATTTCACACATATGAGTCTATGGGTCAACTGCAGCATGGCTGATTTAAGCAAAGCTGAGCAAGGTTCCAAACTCTGCATTAGATAATAATCTGCTTTATGTGATTCTTAATCTCATTAGATCAGCCCTCACTCGAAGTATGTTCTTCTTATGGCAAAATTCAGGAGCTTGAAAAAGCAAGCACAGCTGCACAGATATTTTGAGCTTTTGCTTGTTCTACATTCCACTGTTTAAAACCTAACATCAAAAGTGAAGAAAAGTACATCTTACATTGCGGTCAACTGGGAGATGGTGAATCTTTCCTATACAATCATCAAATCTAACACACACACACACACACACACACACACACACACACACACACACACTCATATACACTTCACCAACACCTAACCTCATAGATATATTTTGCATACGGGTGCCAATTAATTTCTAATCAAAAATTTCTATTATTCCTCAACTCAAATTACCCAATCTTCTACTGTCTCTCAGGCATTTGGTTTAGTTCTTTGAGTTTGATAGTCTAATTCCTAAAACCATCATATTTATAATTTCTTTTCAAACAAAGAATGAATGGCTCCTGCTGGGCTTAATTTCTCACCTATATATTTGAAGAAGAATCAATTTGATATCACTGGAGAGATATAAGATGCTAATGACTTAGTCTTAACCACTTGAAAAAGAAAAGAGGAAAGGAGTGGGGATGAAGATAGATTCACCCTTAAGTGGGAGTAGTTAAAGTCAAAGACATAGGTTGTAATACTTTTGGCTATTTAAATATCAAACTCGTCCGCTTATAAACATATTTCACAAATAAACAGTCATATATGGTAATCCAATAAAGTCTATGAAGTTTGACAATTTGATCATTTTTCTGGCAGGATATAAGCTTTTTGGTGCCATATTAAGAGATCCATAGGTATGAGGTTATTCAAACCAAGAGGTGGGGGTAGGGCTTTATCCACTTAAGGCCTTTAAAAACCAAACCAATTTTTAAATTAATATGTCATGCCTGAATGTGTTCTGAACACCCAAATCCAGGAGGGGAAGAGGAATTTGAGGATATTACTCACTCAGGGTCATAATATGGTGAGCAATCTTTTTTTCAGTAATAAAAATATTTGCTTCATAAAATCATTGAATGGTTTTAAAAGTCATGTGGCAAACAAATTTGTCTTATGCAAGTGAGAATCAATTTTGAAAAGCTGCCTATGCCTTCTCCACCACATGTTCAGCCTTATAAACTTATTTCTTAGTATTCAAAACAAACATTTGGGAAGATTCTGGGATTATCCAGCAAGTTCTCCTCATTTTGCATTGCCATCTGGATGCAGAATCCAAAGCAGCACTGTTTCTTCAAAAAAGCTATTCCTGGAAAACAGAGAGCTTGGGTTGAATTGAGGAATGCTCTGATTTAATGCTTAGTCTGATTCCATCAGAATACCAACCAATTTAAGGCAGAGAAGAGAGAGGAATCCTTTCCAGAACCTCAGAATATGGTCTAAACTTAGTCACTTTTCAACCACATGATATGGTATAGACTCAATTTATGATTTTTTTTCTTTTGTTATGTAAGATA
The DNA here is from genome assembly GCF_000151845.1 of Pteropus vampyrus. NCBI lineage: Eukaryota > Metazoa > Chordata > Mammalia > Chiroptera > Pteropodidae > Pteropus > Pteropus vampyrus. Next base: position 697,813 of record NW_011888818.1, read on the forward strand.
AGGAAGTGAGTAAGGACTTGTCACTGGGTCTGCCATTCTCAGGCTCTATGCAAGATGACAGTAAAAACATAAAAATGAAGAATGCTGAAATGAGGTTATTATGAAGAAGGCTGGACAGATTTTTGCTTAGAACAGACTGAAAACTTGTTACTATACATTCTAGGAAGGGAATTATTAAAGTTTATACAATTACAATGCAGATGAAGCATATGGACATAGCATCATCAAAGTCTGAAAGATGTATTAGGGAGTCAGAGAGAGGGATGCACGGCTTAAAGGATATAGGTCTCACCTAAATTATATGCTCTTATGAACAGCAGTTACATGAACTTTACTCTTAAGGCAGTTTAGGCTGGTATTGTAAATTGTTATGAATAGCTTTCATTGATTCACAGCTATTTCTATTGAGCATTTTATTCCCCCTCAAGTCAAAGCTACATGCTTTAGTATTTATTTCCCAATGATCTTCCTTCTACCTCCACATTACCACACTTGTGCCTATTAAATAGTGTCAGATAGTGATAATCTGAAATCCCCGTTGTGGCTGAATATTACATCTTTTTTCTTAACTGATATTATGAACAATTTAATACAGTATGTTCTGCTCTATAGACACTGCACATGAGAAAAAGCCATAATGTTAAAATGTATATCTAAGTATCTGAGGTGCAAGGACAATGTGAAAAAGTTTATGATTCATTTGGAAAAAAGTTTCTGGGGTCAGCAAGATGGCAGTATAGGAATTTCTAGTACTACTTGTTCCCTTTCAAAAATACCAATTATTTGAACAAATAATTGCTCATGAAAATGCCTTTGGGGGTGCAAAGGATTCCAGTAGCTAGAGTTACAGCACCTGTGTGTAACACAGAAATAAGAAGCGATGCATTGAAGAAGGTAGGAAAGGCAGTTTCACACTTCCCCTGTAACCCCAAACCTAGTCAGCCCTGCACAGAGAGAAATACCTTCCATTCAGAAACCCCAGCACCAGGCTTGCACCAGTGCCACTGGCTCCCATGATAACAGGCTCCCAGCCCACCTTAGCCCCAGGAGGATGCCCATGGTCTCATGCCCCCGGGCACTTGGGTTCCCATGGTTCCAGGCTCCCAGCCTGCCCCAGCACCAGGCCAGCACCTGCAGACCCAGGCTCCTACCTTGTCACAGTGCCAGGCCAGCCCCTATAAACTCAGCCTCTACACCAGCTCTCATGGCCACAATGCTCCATGTCTGCCCCAGTACCAAGCTATTACCAATGGTACCAAGCTCCAAGGCAGCTTTCAAGAACCCAGACTCCCAGCCTGCCTCAACACTGGGCCTGCCTCATGGACCCAGACGCTGGGCCCACCCACGCAGATCTAGAGTACTATAATCAAAACAGTATGGTATTGGCATGAAAACAGACACATTGACCACTGGAACAGAATTGAGAGCCCAGATATAAACCCATACATATATGGTCAATTAATGTCTGATAAAAGAGCCAAGAATATACAACGGGGAAACTCTAGTCTCTTCAATAAAGGAAGAATGTTGGGAAAATTGAATAATCACATATAGAATAAGGAAACTGGACCCCTATCATAAATCACTCATTAAAATTAACTTAACACGGATTAAAGATTTATGTAAAACCTGAAACTGCAAAACTCTTTGGAGAAAACATACAAAAAACTTTTAACATTTGTCTTGACAACGATTTTTTGGATATGATATCAAAAGTGCAAGCAACAAAAGCAAAAATAAACAAATTGGGCTATATAAAACGTAAAACCTTCTGCACAGCAAAGGAAACAATCAACAGAATTAAGAGGAAATCTACTGAATGGGAGAAAATACTTGCAAACTATATATCTAATAAGAGGTTAATATCCAAAATATATAAGGAACTTATACAACTCAATATCAGAAAAAAAGTAATCCAATTTTTTTTTTTTTTTAAAATGGGCAGAGGACTTGAATAGACAGACATTGCCCCAAAGGTAACATATAAATAACCAACAGGTATGTAAAAGTGCTCATCACTAATAATCAGGGAAATGCAAATAAAAATCACCTCACACCTGTTAGAATGGCTATTATCAAAAAGACAGAGATAACAAGCGTTGACTAGGATATGGAGAAAAGAGAACATTTATGCACTATTGGTGGGAATGAAAATTGGTACAGCTACTTTAGAAAGCAGTATTAAGGTTCTTCAAAAAATCTAAACATAAAAGTACCATATGACCCAGCAATCCCACTTCTGAGTTTATATCCAAAAGAAATAAAATCAGAATCTTAAAAGAGATATTTGAACTCTCATGTTCACTGAAGCATTATTAATAACAGCCAAGACATGAAAACAATCTAAGTGTCCATGAAAGAATAAATGTAAAAAGAAACATGATATAGACATATGCACACACACCATGGCATATTATTCAGACATAAAAAAGGAAATCCTGCCTTTTTGTGACAATGTGGATGGGCTTTGTGGTATTATCCTGAGAAATAATTCAGAGAGAGAAAGACAAGTAGTATATGACCGTACTTATCTATGAACTCTAAAAAAGCTACACTCATAGAAACAGAGAGTAGAATGGTGGTTATTAGAGCCTGAGGAGTGGTGAAATTGGAGATACTGATCAAAAAGTACAAACTTCCAGTTATAAGATGAATAAATTCAGGGTTTGTAATGTACAGCATGGCGACTATAGTTAAAAATACTGTATTACATACTTGAAAGTTGAAAGTTGCTGAGAGTAGATCTTAAATGTTCTTACCACACACACACACACACACTAAAAGTAATCACATGACAGATGGAGGTGTTAACTAAACTTACTACTATTTCACAATATATACATGTATCAAATCATGTTATACATCTTAAATTTGCATAATATTATATATCAATTATATCTCTAAAAGGCTGGAAAAAAGAAGCTTCTGGGTCCCCATGAAGGGTAAATCAACCAAAAATCTTTCTACGGACTTTGTACTGACTCAAAGAATACTAGGGTTTCACACCCTCTTCTAGAAAAATAGACCTTAAATAATTTATATCAGCCACTTTAATTTGGTCCAAAGAAAATGATTTTCTGGAACAAACAGCACTGCATTATGTGGCACACTGATTTCCATTTTTCCTAAAACTATGTCTGGCCTCTGAGGTCCTGTAGTCTTCTAGTGTAGCCCTAACGTCAAAGGTGTGAATTACACACACACAAAGGCAAGGATTAAAACAGAATGAAACAGTTACAAGAGAATTTGCTTTATTTTTTTCTTTCTTCAGTAATCCTTATTCGGATTATCCACTTAAACTGGATAAAATTTGTCCTTTTATTTTCATGCTGCCCAGACATCCATTAATGTCAAAAAAATGGTCACTGATTAATGTTTAACTAATAGACAGTCCCACAATAATAAGATTCCGGGTTCCAAATAAGAGCTCTTAATCTTCCCAAGTGTAACCACCTGGAACCTTCATTCTCTCCCAAATATATACCTCCCATCATTTTTTTCACAGCTTCGAAATGGGTTTTTAGCCAATAAATGTTTCCTTGCTATGGAATGAAATTCCTGTTCCTGGTGTTTGCTGTCAAGTCTGTCTTTTTCTTTTTTTTTTTCAGTTACTACTGAAACAATGGTATTGACAGAATGTTTGTGTATATATAATAAAAAGAGGTAGTAGAGAGCTCCCTAAAATTTGAAGGAAGAACACTTTACATGCTATGCAACCGAAGAACACTTAATGTCCTCTTTAATTTAAAGAGGATAATAATAACTGATTATTTTAATTTATAATTTGCTCTTCAAGTCCCTCCCTTTTTGCGTTTTCTACAGTAAGTATTTATTAACGGATGATGAGATAAAGTGTTCTAAAAAACGTTAAGAGACTCAGCTCAAATGCAACTCCTACTCACAAGGCTTCTCTGGATTTTGCAATTCATACTCAAATAATCTCACATATCTCCTCGTTGAGATTTCGGGGGAAATCTGATAATAAGCACTTAGTTCTTTTCAATCCTGCATTTTCCCCCAAGCCCATGGGACCCAATCCAGAGCCCAGGATGAAGAATCCAGTTTAGTAAGTATACATGAAGAACAAAATGTGCACTCACCTAGTTTAAAAACACCCAAGATGCTTTGTCCTGACTTTAAGCAGCATATGTGACTTGATCCATTCAGGTTTCAGGTTCAAAGGCATCAGGCTGTCCCTGTGGGTTAGCACTTAACATATCCTTCAAGAGCTTCTTGGTCCCCTTGGACATGGAAGTTCCGCCTTTCTCGGGGATATGCAAGTCCATCTGTGGGTTTTCTACCTGTGTGTCTCACCAACAGACGATCACCAGGTCTCCGGGAGCTCCTTCTTGGTCTCAAGAGTCAATGAAAAAGGTTCTTTCTAGTATTGCTCAGATAAAAATGTCCACGGCAAAGATTTTGGCTTTGGCTGTTTAGGGTCCCTCCCAGACTTCAGGGGCCATGTAGAAGTCTGAGCCACGGGCTGAGGACAGCTACTATTTATTCACATTCACACTGCTGTTGTCTGGATTGCCCTCTTTGCCTGGGGAGTGGGAAAGGAGGTGGACACCCAGCATGGACCGCAGACCTGAAGTCTGCCACCTTCAGGATAGTGGTCCCAGAGCATCCCAATCAAACTGATTGGAATGATGTCTGGCTTTAGGTCCCTGTGCCTGACGTGGTTTTGAGCAGGAAGGCAATGGTGTTCCTGGGCTGTAGCATGAAACTTTTGTTGATTAGCTGGGTCTGGTCTCCACGACATGATGTACTGATTCAGGACTTCACAGAGCTGCAGAACAAACCAGAGATAGCAGGGCTGCTCAGCATAACCCAGGACCCTTTTCTCACCTGATCGAGGTCTCCACCAGTGCTGCTGCGAGCTCTCATGGCCGGGTTCGTGCGCAGGGCTCGCCCGCGGTGCTGCAAGGCACCCTCCTCCAACTGCACCACGTTCTGGTGATGCCACCTGAGACTGCTCGGGACCCAAATCCCGAAAGCTTGGCTGCAAATTCTTGGGGCTTCCAGCAACTCTTTTTGACCGCTACACGGCCCCACTGCGTCCAGCTGCATCCGGTCACTGCCACGTAATCCACGTAATACACGCAAACTCCGCAGCACCTGGTGCGCCCGCTCTCCGCCAATAGGCTGTGACGCCGCCAGGAGGACCCTCCTCTCTCGGGCCCCGTAGCCACCTAAGTAGGCCAAGCCACAGGTATCAAGGCCACGGAAGTAAAGTTTCAAGAAAAACTAGAAAGTTAAATTTATGATAAAAGAGTTTCGTTTTAAAATTCGCCCTTTGTTAGTCATAGCTTTCATGGCAGTGTGAATGTAATTTTAATATGAATTACAAAGTGCAAGTTATAGCTCTGCTAAGAGGATTAAAAACGTTTCTATTTTCTTCTGTCTGAGTCCCACCTGCCTCATTCCTTCCTATCTAAACAGATGGATCATAATAACATGGGTTCACCCAGGAACATTTAGTCTCATCCCATTACACCTGCTGGCCAAGAGAGGGGTACAAAACAGCCACTCTCCAATTCATATATTTATAAACCATCCAAGAGAATGGTTCTGCAGGCCTTACTCACCAATTGGGTTTGTTCTTGGTGTGTTATCAATAGTTTTTAAAAAGTGAATTATAGTAATTGCTGACCATTAACCAGCACACGTATGCAGGCCCTAAGAACTATTGACTAGGTAAAGAAAATGAATCCCTAGTACGTACAAAATGTGAGGAATATATATATTTTTTAAATTCTTAGTTTGAAGAAATGGTCGAGAAACAAGCCTTGTTCAAAGGACCACACAAATCAATGCCATCTTTTAAACTGGCATACCCATTTTCAGGGATCCTGTGCAATGTTCCCTAAGGAACATCATCTGCATGTGAAAATACGTAAGTATGTTTATGAGAGTTTACCATCTGTCATACAAATGGTAGGGAATGACCCAAATCTGTTTATGATGGACTGTATGAATAAACTATGGTATGTGTATACAATGAAAAACTAGGTGTACATTAAGAAAGATGAGTAAAATGGAAGTTATCGAAATGTGTATTTACTCATGAAAAGGCATATTGCATAAATTGTCTCTTATAATACAATAAAATTTGGATATTTTTGTATTTTCAATTGCATCTATGTTTAGAATAACCGAATGAAATTTGTAAGTTGCTTAATTTATCTTTTATCTTTCACCCTACCAAGAGCCAATTCAGTCATTTTCCTTAAATCGTTCAAGCCGATGAAAAAAAATAGGTCAAAACTCTTAATAGTTATTTGAAAGAGAAATAATAGACAAATTTCTCAAACTGAAAATTTCTATATACTTAGCTTCCTATTTCCTTCTTTAGGTTTCCAATCACGAAAAGGGAAACAGTGACATACCTAACTGCTGTTTTTCTTTTCCATCAACTGAGAGAATATTTATCATTCTGTTTGCTCTAACACCGCTTAGAAAATATGTGTAAGGCCCTCACTTGTCGGGAAGCCCCTTTATCCGAGTAAGGTTGTATATGAGATTTCATCCTTAAAGAACTCTCCAAAACAATAGTCAAAGAATGTGCATTTTAATTAATTGAAGAGAAGAGAGAGCCATCTGTCTCAGCTGATCTACACTTTCACCAGTGTGAAGCCAGGACGAGAGACCAGGTGATGTCTTCAGACAACACTTAGCCCAGGAGTGCAAAAATCAAAGACTTTTGTTTGTTTAGATTACAGTCATCATCACATTAACCTGCCCTTTATTCAAAATATCCATATTTCATGAAAATATGCAATATGAGTTAAAAAATAAAGGTGAACTGATGTAGGAAAATGGCACCCAAAAGTGTAGATGTGACAACAGATCACATGGAACTTGTTAAGACCTTAGAAAAAGAGAGTTTTTGTGTGCAATCTTTCACTTATCAAAATTCAGTCAGACGTGCCTTCCATCTCTCTTGGCAGGTATGTTGATAAAATTATCAGTTCTCTATTACCATATGTTTTACTTCTTGGATGTTTGTTTATGGGAAAAATTAATGTAGCATGCAACTGGCAATTAGTTTTTATACTGTTAATGACAGGTTCCCATAAAATGCCTTGCATTGAAATATGGAAAGCGATGGCATTAATAAAGTATACAGATGCTTAGGAAAAAGGATCTGAAAAAGGAAGCCAAGTCAACTGAGTTTACTGAAAACAAATTTCAGTCATTTGACAGAATCCCTAGAAATTTTGCAATAGGTTACCTGTTTAGTAACTTGAATGTTAAGGAGCTATTTACAGCCAAAGTCCTCATACAATTTGGCCCTGGTGGTTAAGGTTAAGTAATGAGCAAGTTACTCATATTTAACTGTATATATATATACATGTATATATATACACATACACATATACAAATATCTCAGGTTATGGTGAGTGCTTAAGTTCAGTCTGCTGAAAAACTTCTTTGGACGTGGTTTGAAAGGTGAACATATCAATAAAGCATGGTCCTTGCCCTCCAAAGACTGGTTATACGACTGATTCCTGTATGTCATTAAAAAAAACCCTGGAAAATATTTTCAGAAATAGAGATTTCCAAGACTTTCCTACCAAAACTTCTTATATACTTTGCGATTAATTAACTCCTGAGTTAGGTTTAGACACCTACATTTCCCATATCTGAGGTAACAAGTTAGCTAACTAAAAACTCAGAATCCCCCCTAGTGTAGTTCCTTTTATGTTCTTTGAATGTAGTTACCTCCATCTGTAATGTTTTCCTCTTTCAATTTTCCACAATATATAAAACTTAAAAAAAATAACTTATGTAACATTTCTTCATGCTGCTTATCATTTCAAAACCTCTGACAATGACTACTGTGGATCTTTGCCTCATTCTCTAATAATAGAAAGACAAATAGTAAGTATACAAATACTTAGCCTTTCCTATGGATTTTCCTATGCTGTATATTTCATATAATTGGAACGATACAATATGTGGCCTTTTTTGTCTGCCTTATTTTACTATGCATAATTTTTTAAAGGCTCGTCCATGTTATAGTATGAGTCAGTACTTTATTATCTTTAGTATAGCTGAATAATATTTTATCCTACAGATATACCACATTTGTTCAGCCATTCAGCAGTTGATGAACATTTGGGTTATTTCCACATTTTGGCTATTATGAAGAATGCTCCTATGTACATTCAGTTTCTCATTTTTTGTGGGGGCATATGTTTTAAAATCTTAGGTATGTACCTGAGAATAATATTTCTGGTCATATGATGACTCTGTTTAATCTTTTGAGGAACTGTCAGACTGTTTTCTAAACAGATGCATCATTCTACATTCCCACCAGCAGTGTATGAGGATTTCAATTTCTCTATACCCAAGACTTGTTATTGTTTACCTTTTGACAATAGCCATTCTAGTGTGTGTGAAGTAGTATAACATTGTGATTGTGATTTATATTTCCTAATGACTAATGGCATTGAGCATCATTTCATGTGCTTATTTGCTATTTGTATATCTTCTGTGGAGAAATGTCTGTTCAAGTCTATTTTTAATGGGCTATTTGTCTTTTTATTATTGAGTTGTAAAGTTTTTTTTTTTTTTTAATATTGTGGATGCCAGATCCTTATATGATATATGAGTTACAATTACCTCTTTAATTCTTAGAGTTGTCATTTCACTTTCTGATAGTGTCTTTTGAAGAACAAAAGGTCTTCATTTTGATGAAGTCCAATTTACAGATTTTTTTTCCTTTGGTTGCTTGCGTTTTTCATGTCAAAGTTAAGAAACAATTGTACAATCCAAATTCCTGAGGATATCTATTTATGTATTCTAAAAGTTTCATAATTTTGTCTCTTTTATCCATTTTTATTTAAATGCTGTGTATATTGTCAGGTTGAGGTCCAACTTTATTCTTTTGTATGTAGATATCTAGTTGTCCCAGTACCATTTGTTAAAGAGACTATTTTTTCATCATTAAATTTTTCTTATCTGTGTTGCTATAACAGAATACTGTTTACTGAGTAGCTAATAAACAACAGAAATTTATTACTCACAGTGCTAGAGGCTGGGACTTTCAAGATCAATGAGGCTGGTGCCAGCAGATTCATTGTCTGATGATAGCCAGCTTCCTATAACTTCAAATGGCAAAAGGTGTAAGGAAGCTCTCTGGGGTCTCCTCTATTAGAGCATTAGTCTCATTCATAAGGGCTCTGCCCTCATGATCTGATCATCTCCTAAAGGCCACACCTCCAAAAAACATCACATTGGGAAATAGGTTTCAACATAAATTTGAGGGGGAACACAAATATTCAGTCTATAGTAAATTGTCTTGACAACCTTGTCAGAAACAAATTGAAAAAAATATTTGGGTTTATTTCTGGCCTTCCAATTCTGTTCCATTGGCCCATATGTCTGTTCCTATACCAGTATCACACTATTTTGATTACTATAGCTTTTTAGTTAAGTTTTCTAATTGAAAAGTGTGACTCCTCCAACTTCATTTTTTCTGTTTGTTTGGCTCTTCTTGGTCCCTTATGCATTTATGTAAATTTTAGGATCAATTTATAAATTTCAGCAAAAAAGGCAGCTGGGTTTTTAACAGAATTACACTGAATCTGTAAATCAATTTAAAAAATAAATTATCCTAAAAGTTAAGGCCTTCAATCCATGAATGCAAGATGATTTTCAATTTATTTAGGTCTTCTTCAATTTCTTTCAACAATATTTTGTATTTTTCAGTGTACACGTCTTACACTTTTGTTGTTAAATTCATACATTAGTGTTTTATCTTTTGATGCTATCGTACATGGAATTATATTCTTAATTTCATTTTTGGGTTGTTCATTGCTAATGTACAGGAAAAAAATCTTAAGGTGAAAGATTGCCTCTTTAAAAGCCCTGTCTCCAAATACAGTTGCATTGTAAGATACTAAGGTTAGTACTTCAACATATGAATTTTAAGAGGACACAACACAGCCCATAAGAATGCCATTAGGCATACCCCCTTGCAGACTTACCATTGACATGTCTTGTGAACAATACTTTAATATATTTTATGCTTGTCGAGTGACTAAAATTTGAGGTTTTGGTTGCTACACATAATCTAGTGAATTCTGGATGCCATATTTCACTCGATAACAATATTTTATACATCAATCTATGTAAAAGATAAAACAGCAAGTCAAAAGCACAATGTTTCTACTTCAATGAACTTAAATTTTAGTGGGGCGGGGGGAGGTAATGAGTGCTAAATAGAAAAAGAAAATAAGTAGATGATGGGTTAAAAGTCCTTGTGAACTAATCTGAGATTGTAAACTCTTCTGGAAATTAATTCATACAATTCATGAAATTTAATAATGTATATAGTACTATAATACACAATCCATGTAAAGGTCATTGAAAACTAACTGAAAACCATTTTAAAGACATATTTACATTGTTTTCTTTTGTTATACTAAAAATATATTTTATACATTTAGACTTTTATCCATGGTAAAGCTGAGGATCAGATAACTTATTAAACTGTCTAAGGTCACAAAACTAGTTAGGGGGAAAATGTTAGGCCCATAAAAAGACTTTGTTCACAGACCTTTCATATTTTTTCTAGTTCACCATTACATTTTTACCTGAATGACTCAAATTTTAATTTTAAAACAATAGGAGTTCTTTGATTCATGACTTAAAATCCTAGAGGGCAGGTGAACTATACTGTCCATGGGAAACAGCCTTCACCACATTCCTCGCTTGATTAAGCACATCACTGAGTCCTTTGTTTCTTATCCATTAAGTATTCATTATCTGGCGTGAGATGAAGAACCTAATGTGTCTAATCTATATATAGCATCTAATAGATGGATATTAACTTTTTAAAGTATAATTCAAAAAGACCTCAGTTCACAGAATTCACTTTTTAAATCCTGAAAAGTTAAGCCATTGATAGAATTCAGCATTTTATAATTATACTGAACTCGATTTCTTTGAAAACATGCAAATCATGTTATTGGCCTTTTCCTGTTTGTATCTATGAAACTATTTTTCCTTGTTTCTACCAAAAGATACAATTATGGGATTAGCTATAATCCTATTAATTTATGTGGATACTCTTTATAAGATTAGCAGTTTCCCTCTGTGGTATTCAATTACATGTTTTCCAAAGAAGGTTCTGTGCTTTACCTGTGAACATCTTGCATGTGATAAATACCAGCTGATATGACAACAGCCTGGTAGAATATTGATTCAAAGTGTTCAGTACAGTAAAAAGAGTAAATAGTCAGTAGATTCCATCAAAGAGATAAAAAGTGAACAAAAAGGCAAGTTTTCTGCATATTTGACTTTACATTAGAAATTCTATATAGAATATAATAGTATTACTGTAGAGGTCAGGAAGCAAAAATCATAATAGATTAATACAGAAATTCCAAATTTCTAGGCCTGAGTTGGTCTCCCTATACCTCCCCCCCAAAAAATAATAATAAAGAACAAATGTTATTAAATTAAAGCAAATTGGCATATTTTGGGATTGAAAGACTAAATCTAAGTTTAAAGAGATAGAGTAGAAGAATTTAATAAAGACCATAATGTTTTGATATTGAAATAATTTATAAATCAAAGTATAATACTTTCTTTTAAATTTGATAGATTATATTTTACTTCTACAGAGTAAGTTTATTTTCCTCCCCCAATTTTTTCCATAATTAAAGAAACAAAGCTGTGGTCATCATTACTTTATCATATTTTCTACTTCTAATTTCTTTCACAAAGTTTGCAGAGAAGTTTATTGGCCTTGGCTTGCATCTTCCAGTATCCCTGAAATTTTCTCATAAAAGAAGTATCAACCAGCTTCTGAAGTCTGTAAAAGAAATGTTAGCCTAGAGGTTGTAGAGCTGCATTTGAAGTCTGATTTCTGAGTTCTATCATTTTGTCTCCTATCATTTTCTTGAGCACTAAAAAAAAAAAAAAAAAAAAAAAAAAAAAAAAAAAAAAAAAAAATTTAAGATGAAAAATCTTTCCAGAAATTAACATGATATTATAGTTTGATAGATATCTTCACTTAGGTTAACTCAGATTAAACCATCTAAAATCCAATTTATTTTGATATATAGGTATAATATACATATATCTGATCTTTAGGTTGGTGTGGACACTTCACTCAGCCCCCAAAAACGTAGACTACAAAGTGGTTCTTGAGATTTGTATTGTTAAATGTTCTGCAATTGTCTTGTGCAATCAGATAAGTCAAGCCCCTATCAAGCTCTCCTAATAACATTGTTTAAGCTCTTTAAGACTCAGCTCCTTCATGTGTAAGATGGAAATGATAATCTTATTATGTAAGATACACACTAACACTATCCATATCATAGAAATGATGTCTTAAGTTTTATACATTTTATCTTTCCTTAAATTAAACCATCTTAGTTTATAGAACCAGTTATGCCTTATGGAATTGCAGGTCTTTCAAAAAGACCACATTAAAAATAATGACCATATTAAAAAATTTTTAAAAGACCATATTCAGCTCTATGCTTTTTTTGAGTTACTAAAACCTGCCACATTCTTTTATTCATGTCTGCAGCTAATCTTGTCTCCTTTCTGAACCCTTATCCTATGGACCAGCTGAGAAAGTAATACTTACCAATCTAAAATGTCTCATTTTTTCTAGTGTAAAAAAAATCTCTTTCAGTTGAAATAGTCAGTCTTCTAAATATTCTAAATATTTAATTATATTTAATAATAGTCTGCATATTGAAACTCCTATCTCTTATCTTGAGTAGCTTAAATAAGTTCTTACAGATGATTCAGTCCATTTAGAAAAATTATTCATCCCGAAGTTCTATCCTCTTCTTTTAATGGAATCTAGACATATACAGATACTTAATATATTTCATAATTGTGGAGAGAAGGGGCTTTTCCATGAATGCAGTATTTTCTGAATCCCTCTTACCTAGTGACTAATCGAGGGCCCTCTCTCAAAGGTTATAGCTGAGGTAACATTGCAAGGTGACATGCTGGAACCCACCTGCTGGAGTTCTTGGTTGCTCATGCTTGCTAAGCCACTGAAAGGGTTCAGAAAATGTCTCCTCAAAATATGTAACTTTGTCGCATTGATTATTTTGAAATAAAAGCACTTAAGAAACAGCATGAGAAGGACACTCTGACTCTCTTTTGTCTTCTGGAAAGCAGAGAAAGACTTCCCATGTGAAAGATATGACTCCATTCCAAGAGTTTAGGAGACATCTTTATTACTAGAGACAGGGAACTTGGGGCCAAGAAATCAGCACAAATAAACCTTGTTAAACTAACCCTTACCTTCCTGTTTATATTTTCACCATTTACTATCCCTACCCTAAACCTCTTTGTTTTGTCAATTCTTAACAAATTTATAGTTTCTTTGACTAAGGTATAAAAGCTTCCTGCTCTGGTCATATCCTTGGGTCTTCATTCTCTTCTGATGGCTCCCATGTATGTGTGAAAATTCAATATAAATTATATGATTTTCTTATGTTAATTTATCTTGCATCAATTTAATTCTTAGGATCATCCAGAGACCCAAAGATAGTAGAAGAAAATTTTTTTCTCCTACAGCACAGACACCCTGGCACCTGGGACCAGGAGCTGAGTCTTGTGTAAGGCAGTCACCAAAGCAAACAGGAACACCTGGGGCTCGGCACACTACAGGCAGCTGAGGAGGAGCCTAGAACAAGGCATCGGACTCATCTGTGTAGATGTGCACATCTAGGTCATTGTGCCCTGCCACTTATCTCCTTAGAAGTAGTCATTGGCAGGATTTCTCTTAATAGTTGGGTGCTTTGGTCTCAGACTTCCCACATCCATCTGGATCTTCCTCTTGGCTCTCCTACCACCCCAGGAGAAAGGGAGTCATACCCACTGATATGTGTCAGCCTCTCTCTTTCCCTTTTCCTCAGATCTCTGACCTAGAAATTCTAGATTCTTCATACACTCCAATTCCTCCCCTGGGTTTTATTTCTTTTCTAATAGGTATTAACTCTAAGGCATAATGTGGCTGAGTTTTTTGTGGATGCAATTCAATGGAGAAAAAATAATGTTTAAAAATTTTATAACAAATAAATATATACATGTATTAGATGTGTGTGATTTATATATTAGCAGAGTTTAATGGAAAAATATGGAATGAGAGGTATGTGACCTGTTTTCTGGGTTTGTTTCTATTTTGTAATTATTTTAAAGCCAAATCCTTGCTAACTCTAATAGTTTATTCTATAAAATACTTTTTAAAAGTTTTAATTTGAACTTAAGGGAATAAAGTTTTTCTTTCATTTATCAGTAAGTCTTTTCCCTCTGCTTTCAGTCTTGTACCAGGTATGTTCCATGTAGCATGTTAACTCCATGTGGCAACAAATTAGCCGCTTCATCTGACTTATGTGTATTTTATGTTTTATGATAAGGCTATGCGCATGCTGAAACATGTCACCCTGTTTCCAAAAACCTACCTGAAATTGGTATCTGTCAGTAGAAGTCTTCAAAGTTCAGATTCAAAGGAACTAAAAGGTGAATTCTGACTAATTGTGATGCAAGGAGCAGAATAATGTTCGTGGTTTGTATGCTGCACCGTGAGTTAGTGATTTTGTTTGTCTCCACTCATGTTCCATTAACTTTTTTCATAAAATGATTGAAACACAGGGATATATCCTTTACCAGTATGAAAACAGATGGCAAAAAAGCAAGACAATATGCTGCCTGACATTGATTATTAGCTAGAAAGACAGCACAATATCCTAGGACATTGTTCTAAGTGATTAAATCGGTATCTTCATTGATCAGCACATTAGATTTTTAGAATAGATTCAATTGTATTAGTACATGGCACATAAGAAGGGCAAAAACACATTTCTCTGACCTCTGAAACTGCAGGGTACGGTTGCCTAATATAAGCAGTACCATTTCATTATGGAAAAGCATTATAATGGTTGTATGGAACACCATCCATCAAAAGTTGTAGGAACTTGAGCAAATCACTAGATCGTGGGCTTCACTTTCTTTTCCAGCACTCCTTCCCCTGAATTTTTACTCTGTTCTAGTCATTGTCATGTTTTACACAGATTATTTACATAAGAACCTTAAAATATAGGTACATGGTATTTGCTCATTTTGTAGACAGGAAAACTGAGGCTAGAGAAAGTATGCCTATTGGCCAAAGGCATATAGTAAATAGAGAAGTTGGGTATGAAGTCAGGCAGTCTGGCTTTCAAGTGCATGTTTTCACAATCAATGTGTTAGCCTCAAAGACTTCTGCTTGTTTCAATATTCAATTGGACTGTGGATATCAATATTTTAAGTGTGAAAATATATATCACTACAATACCAGAACCACTCAGGTAAATAGACAAGAAAGACTTGGTCTATCCCAAGAGGCAAGCAAAGTAGAGCCCTGGGGCAAAATCTGCCATGACATCTTATCGTAAATAAAATTTTATTGGGACACAGCCATGCCCCTTTGTTTATGTATTATCTATGGCTGCTTTCTTGCTACAATTGAACAATGGAGTAGTTGCAACAGAGATTTATGGCCTGAAACAAATAAAACATTTACTATCTGACCTTTGGAGAAATGTGATGACCCATGGTATCCTATAGACTTTATTATTCTCTCTTGAATCACTTGAACAACCTGTCACATTCTAGCTTTCAAATGCAGTGGCAAAATTTCCAGTCCCAGGTGAGGTAGTATCATCAGAAAAGTATCTAGCAGTCGGCAGTTGATACACACATCACAGTGATATTGTGGATATTTGGTAGAGTACCAGGGCTAGAGGGAAATAGAACTGGAAATCTGTGAAGGTGAATTAATTCATGCATTGCAACAAATTATTAAGGAGTGCCTAATTTGTCACAAGATTTGCAGTGGGCATTTAGAATACAGTAGTAAAGGAGAAAAAAATGTCTCTTATCTTCTTGTGGCTTAAGAGAGATTGCTGAAAACAAGAGGCTGCTGTTCCCTTATAATACATAGAGCTGACCATATAAGATACTTCCACCCTTAGCATCCACCTGATGGCAGCTGTACTGAGTCCTTTCTTCCTTCACCATTCTGCATATGTCCTTCATTAGAATTATTTCCCTGTATAGCTACTAAGAATTTCTATCTTCCAGTTGCCCGCCTTAATATCTGCTCCTGTTCTTCTTGCCTACTTATCATCCTATTGCCCCACTGTTTCTGAACCCAGAATTTCACAGGGAGTTTAAACAGATCTGGAAGAAAGAGTACACCATGCCAATCAAACTCACTGAGATAAAATTATAAGGTTAGTGGCTAGGAGTGTACAGTGGATGCTATATATCTGAGCTGAAGCAAAGAATTTGATGAAATGTCTCATGAATTTTTCACATATAAAATTGGTTCAAATTGTTCAGAAAAAGAGCACTGCCAAATTGAGAATTGGCAAGGACTTAAGAGCCAAAAACAAAGAGAGCTTTAGTCTGATATGTGCAGTGTTCACAAATATCTGGTCTTGTATAAATTGGTGGCAGATGAGATTCAGATTTTATTTTATTTTATTTTTTAGCAGTGATGCAGGGAAGAGAATGGAAATAATATTTATTACATACCAAGATTTCAAGGAATATAATATATCTCCACAAAATTCTCCCTTTCTCTGGCCCTTCCCTATTAAAAAAACATAATCATTTTTCTCATGCAGACCAATACCAAAGCTATTGAAGCTCATGAAGAATGTAGATAAAATTGGACCAAATCCAGTTTGTACAAGAATCTGTTTCTTCTCTCTCCACATCACCATGTTAGATACTTCCTTTTGCCAGATATTCAAGATTTTAGTTATGATATTTCACTACTACGTTTCTAAAACTCCTTACCCCTCCGAATTATCCCATAGCATGGGCTATATTCTCTATCTCCTTTTTTAGGCTTTATGGACTTGATTGCCCAACCAAATTCATTCCCTCTAACCAGCTGCCCACACCTGGTCATTCAACTATAGACCATTTTAGACTCAGAACTATTTCTCAAGCTTTGTCTTTACTGTCTCTGCTGATAGGAAAGAGTGCATAACTCTACCTGGATGAAGGCAACAGATTCATCTAGATTGGTAGTTCTCAAATACTGGTGAATGTCTGAATTATCTGGAGAGCTTGTTCAAATACTCTAGGTCTATATTCTAGAGTTTCTGATTCAGGATCTCTGGGGTGGAGACTAAGAATTTACATTTCTATCAAGTTTCCAGGTGATGCTGATTTCTGATCTGGAAACGATATTTGGAGAATGACTGCTCTACAACTCCAGGCTTTGTTCTCCTCTTACTTCACTGTCAGAATCTGCATATTTATCCAAAAAAAATCTAAAACACTCATTCAAAAATCTATGTATCTCTATGTTCATTATAGCATAATTCATAACAACCAAGATATGAAAGCAACCTAGGTATCAATCAATAGATGAATGGATAAAGAAGAGGAGGTATATATATACAATGGACAATGGAATATTATTTCATCATGAATAAAAAGAATGAAATCTTACTATTTACGACAACATGAATGGACCTAGAGAGTATTATGCTAAGCGAAATAAGTCAGACAGAGAAAGACGAACACCACATGATTTCACTTATATATGGAATCTAAAAAACAAAATTAACAAAATAAAAATGAACTCATAGAAACAGAGAACAAAATGATGGTTGCTAGATGAGAAGGGGGTTGGGAAGCCTGAAAGAAAAAGTTAAAGAAATTAAGAAGTACAAACTGGCAGTTACAAAATAGTCATGGGGGTGTCAAGTGTAGCATAGAGAATATAGTCAATAATATTGTAATAACTATGTATAGTGTCTGGTGGGTACTAGACTTACCAGAAGTATCATTTTGTAAGATATATAAATGTCTATCCACTATGCTGTACACCTAAAACTAATACAATATTGAATGTCAATTGTAATTGAAAAAAAAAAAAAGAAAGAAAATAACTTCTGAATTCTAAAAATGTTAGCCTCTTGCTTTCAATTCTCAGGTAGAATTAAGAACTGCTTCCCATGTATCTAGTAATAAATCCCAGTTTCTAATTCCAGCCTGTACTCTTGCTAAAGCCCTTGGACTCTGTTTACCATGTATGATACGTTAGTCACACCAAATTACTTTTGAATCTCTAGAGATCCCTTGCCATTTCTTCCTGTCATCTCTGCACATGCCAATTCTTTTTGTCTGCCTGACAATCTGGCTTGAGAGCATTGGTTTACATAGACAATTTAACCTTTCCTATAAAGCATTCTCACTTTCCCTGAAAGTATTAGGCACTCCATTTTCTACAGGTCTTGTCTTCCCATATTTTAGGGCATTTATTCCATTGTGTTGCAACTGGTTTCTTTCTTGTCCTTCTCTAGGAAGGGGTTATATGTTCCGAAACTGTGCTGACGGAGATGTCTTAATTGTCAGCATACAATCTCAGAGCATCTTGTATAGAACTGGCACACTTTAGGTACTCAATATTTTTTTTAATAAATCATTTCTCCCTTCTGACACTTCCCCCTAGATCTGCTCTGTAAGCTAGATCTTTCCTTTCTTCCTAATGCTTCCTCTGCAAAACTTAAGCTGACCAATGCATTATAACAGCACTAGTTATAAGAGGTAGAGGTTTTCCTCAAATCTTTCAAAATCCTGTTAGAAGCAGTATCTTAGCCTCACTCTATGCAGAGTCAACCTTAAAATAATGACATGGTATGCTTTATTATAATAAGAAAAATAAATTTAACATCTGAAATATATTCTATTGCCTACTTTTTATGTGTTTGGAGCTATTGCTTACAATTAATTTTTCATGAATTTTCAAAACAATTATCTAATGAGTGCTATTGTTAGTTCCATATTACGGATGGAGGAAAAGAGAAATTAAGTATAGTTTTCAATTTCCTCCAGATTGTAAATGGTAGTTGTTGATTTTAGCCGAGGCCGTCTAAATTTCAGTGCCCTAGATTAAAGTACTCTGGATATATGTTCACAAATACACCCTTCCAGATTAATATTATTTCAGTATTTGTAAGATTCCTAGAATAATTCTTGAATTTAAAGCATATTTCTCTTAAGAAATAATTTATCCTATACTTTGTATGAGAGAGATGCAGATTGTACATTGTAAGATTTTTTTAGTCAGCCTCAAGAAATTTGAGTGGTGGCCCAGTGTGACACATCTGTGAGTCAGGACTATGTCCACAATTCCTGGTTCTTGAGTAGAATTTCTAATTCAGTTAGAGTAATGGGAGAAGACAACCCCTTTACTACCAGAACTCAAAAATAGATGAAGTTTGTAAAACCTAAAATAGATTTTGTGATTTAGAAGACCCTAGAAGTCATAAAATATACCGAAGGGGTGCAATGGGTCATAGACTAGTATAAGAGGATGAAAGAAAGCAAGACAGTCAAATAAAAAATATCCTGCTAGAATAATGATCTTGATTAACACAGAGAGGCTCCCTGAGTTATCCAACAAACTATTTCTTCTTAACGAAATTAGAACTGTTCCTTACTGTATGACCTTGTGATCATTTTACTGCATCATTGTATATTCATTATTTGCATTCTATTATACCAGGTAACAAAGAGTTTGATTCTATCCCATGCCATAGATATTTTTAAAAAATTGCAACATTAGCTTCTTTCATGTAATAAGAACTATATATCTTGGAAACAATCACTTCTGTTCAGTTAAGCTCATTCCTATAAATATTTGTAGAGTGACTACTATATATGTGGCTATGAACCAGGTACTTATCACAGCTAAGTGGATCAATAAGACTCAGTCTTACTCTCTTTTTTTTTTTACACAGAATTTATGTTTATGGCAAACAAAAACAAAAACAAAAATATCAAACAAAGAGAAAGAGAGAAGAAAAGAGAGAAAAAGAGAGGCACAAGATATTAGTTTAAGAATTTAGAAGCATCTTACATTCTGCCTCAATGGCAGCATATTTAATAGGAGCAAACAGCAGTTTCACTGCCTGCTGTAGCCAGCAGAAATTTTGGCAGACTTAATAAGCAAATTTTGTGAAATATGTAGTGTGAAGGAAGAAAGCGCGGTTGATCATTACTGTGGACTTAGGGCTTCCGATGTTTCACACTGGCATCCCCTGCTTGGCCTGCTGAGCCATGTGGCTTTCAACAATTGGGTCCTCTGTAGTTGGGCTGAAAGATGACTTTTCTACTTGAACAAAGTTTTAAACCCAGACAGTCAGCTGCCAGATCCCACAGTCCAAATCACTACTCTATTCTCTTTAGTAAGTGAGAACAATCCTTGAGAAGGACACTGTTATGGTTAGAGATGCATATTAGGAAGATTAAATCAGGTGGCAGTGTTGAGAAATTTTGTACTAGGTGGTGTCTGCAGAAGGTATGACCTGAAAAGAGAAGGTGTGGAGCAGTGCTCAAAAGGCTTCTCTTGACTCAAATTCTAATCTACTTTTTTGCTATGTATTTTAAATAATTTGTTTAACTATTCTGAACCTAATTTTCCTTATGGGGAAGATACCAATGTTACTGTGATGATTCATTGAGGTAAGGCAC
Source organism: Pteropus vampyrus (assembly GCF_000151845.1). NCBI lineage: Eukaryota > Metazoa > Chordata > Mammalia > Chiroptera > Pteropodidae > Pteropus > Pteropus vampyrus. The sequence continues at coordinate 718,336 of NW_011888818.1, forward strand.
ATGAATTACTTAACAAAGTACATGGCATTTAACGAGTGTTCAATAGTTGTTATTGTTAATATGATGACATTGTTATCATTTCTGTTTTTTAGTGTGGGGACAAAGGAAGATATATATACTAAGGATATTATAGGAGAACAAAAATACAACTCGCACACATGTGGAGAGAGGAGCAAGAAGGAGATGCCGAGGTGACTCTAAATTATTAATTCAAGGTGAAGGGAGAAAGAGCATCATGAGTAGATATGAGAACCACAATGATTCCTGCTCTTTAAGCCATCTCCTGGGAACAGAGCTAGCAATAACAAATGCAAAGAAGATTATTTGGATTCAGCTTTTCATCATCTTTTTTCAAGTTCATCTATCCCCAATAAGGAGTACCAGACTTATGTAATTTAGGAACAAAGAGTGACAGCAAGCCAACAAAATTATTTTCACGAGTGACTATGTTTTGGAGTCAAAGTCACGGTAATCAAGGAAACCAACAAAATCCATTTTTATTTTTTTGCAGAATAAGTTATATCTATAATGTTTTTGTTTTGTCATTTCTTATTGTTCATTTCTAACATGTTATATGGCCAGAATTTGCAATTTCAATCTCAGAATGTTCCTCCCAAAACATGTTGATTAATATATCCTGAAAAGTTAAAGATTATAGACTGTTCAGCATTACTTATTTTGAGTAAATGATAATTTAGACATGCTTAAAAACATAAGAAAGTATAACCATGGCAACATTCTTTACAGTCTACAGAATAAGAAAAGATTAAAATCTATGTTCCAATGATTTTGCTACTAAATAAAAATCTAATGATTCTTAGCCACTGAGTAGTTGGAACTTTCTTGAACCAAAGGAAGGAAAGCTCCATTGGCCAACAAAATTTTCTTTTCTTTCCTTTTTTTTTTTTTTTTTTAGTGCATAGACCTGGTGAACACATAACTTACTGACAAAGCTTAAGTTTTCTTCCATATAAAATTATATAAAGTTGATTGTAAAACCTACAAATGAACAGATCAATTAAAACTATAGTTATTCTCATTAGAGCAAAAATATGCTTTATAATATTATATATGTAAAGAAAATGAGTTTGTAAGGATTGTGAAAAAATACCTGTGTAAAGTAGCACAAAGAGAGCATTAATTCTTTCCTTGGCTTAGATCCATCTTGCTCCTGTCTAATGAATACAGGGGCACCTGCAGACTAATATTCCACTCCAGGAACCAGGAGTGATAAGAACTCACGCTGAGATAGTATTCAATTAGGGAATCTTACTGGGAGGTTGCATTGAATACTTTAAGAAATGTCTTCTGAAGGCCTCTCCTGAGCATCCCATGATAAGGCTAAGTTTTATCACCTGATCTTTCATTCCTGTGTCTCTTAGAAACCCAGGTCCTTTCTTCTGTTTCCTCCCATTTTGTAACCCAGCACTGTGGAGAAGCTCTTCTCTACACTCAAGTTCTTTTCCAAGGATTGGTTTGATATTTAACAAAATTGTACTTTGTTTTCTAAGTGTTTTCTCGAATTAGATCTTGATTCTCTCATCAACTTTTGACATTCCAAAAAATATATTTTACTTTTTAAGTATTTAAGAGCTACTTTACTCAACCCTTATACCCCATGTTAATATTAGTTCCCACTCCTGTTCAATTTAGTCCTTTATTGCTTTCAAGATAATCTTCAGAAGCCCATTAGGCAAAAGTATATTGTCAATATTTAACACTGGAAAATAGAACTAGATAAAGGAGACTCAAAATTACTTCTCATAAATGAAAGGTTTTCTACACCACTCCCCTGATACTAGATTTTCTGGAAACAAAATCATATTAAGTGGCAAGTCACCGCAAAGCCAAAGGAAGCAAATTATTATATATAAAACTTTCCAGAAGCAAAAAAATATTTGAGAATGAATAACAGATCTTAAATTTGGCTACAGTGAGGGTTCTACATGAGTCAAAACTTTCTTCTCAAGAGATCTGTACTAATGGTATATACTGATTGCTAAAAATTGCCATGAAATTTAAAAGTTAAACAGGAAACTCTGGCACAGATATTATTTTTGTTTTCTTGGTAGTTATATATTAGATATGAAGAACAAATTTTTCTCTCTGAGAACAGAGCATGAGTGTGTGGTGTGTATGTGCGTGAGCATGTGTTACGAAAGGAGTGTGCAGGCATATTCTCACAAGGATACATACAATTTCACTAAAGATTAATCCATTAAAAATTAGAACTGTGCTTCCATTATTAACATGCACTGAGCTTTACTTCTGAGCATTTGGCCTCCTCTAACAGTTCCCATCGTAAGGGACAATGCCGAAAGTTCAACATTACATTATCTTAATTTCATGTGAAATTTCCATCTTGGTTAAAATGCAAATATTTTCAAAGAACTTTATTTATGTATTTAATTCCAGATTATTTTATGAGTATGAGATTTACTGAGAGTGGAAAAAGGGAATACTTGATATCTTAATATTTTGAAGAAAGAACAGAAGCGGGAGAGGTACAGAAATGAAGATCGTAACATTATATGGGTTTTTAAACTCGATTTAATTCCTCCTACCTCTTGACTTCTCTAACATAAGAGCTATTTTTCTGGAAAACAAAGTTATCAAATATTCAGCTTCATTATTTCCAGCCACCATTTTCTTTTTTCTCTTTGCCAGGGTTAGTTTGACTTTCATAACAGACTCCCTATCTTTTAGTTGGTCTATTTTATTGTTGAACTACTTCTGCTTTAAAATATTATTTCTTAAATGATGCTGAAATTTGACTCACTGCTTCTTGTCTTTTCCTCTGAGGCAATTCAGAAGTCAAATCCTGTCCTTGAGAGTTTTTCAAATAATGATGGAACTGTCATGTTTGCTTGTAAATCTTACCATCTAGATAGGTAAGGATTATCACTATTTTCCTGGGTTTAATATAACACTAAATTCTAGGTTGAAGAACTTTTTATTGTTGAAATCAATTTATTTTGGCATCATGTGACTATGATCCTGTGGGTTCCTAATGTTTTCTTCTTCCAAACTCCTGCCTAGAAAGAAATATCACAAGCTGAAAAGATCTTTAAAAGTTTAGTACAGCTTTATATGTCATGGAATCATCAAATGAAGTGGTAATTATGGTTTTTCAAAGATTTTGAAGATTGTTGAATTGAAAAAACAATATATGATTAGAAAGTCCAAAGCAATAAATTTGGTTATTAGCCATTAGAAAGAAAATTCAAGGAAAAACCTTAAAAGCCTTTAACACTTTTTCTGCCTTCTAAAAATAATCAGCTACATTTTTATGAAGGAAAAACATGTTTTTTTAGAAATAACATGACTTTCTTTTGGCTTAGATTATTGTTCCATCTCATAATTTTACACATCTGTTTTTGTACTACAGTTTTCAACGCTATTTTATAAATTATTTTATAGATTATTCATAGCACAGTTAATGAAGAATTAGAAGTTTCAGGATACAACACTAATCTATAAAAGTTATTTCCTGTCAATAAACAAATGGAGTTTGAAATTAAAAGCACAATGCAATTTACATTAGCAATCCTTCTAAAATAAAATATTTAAGTGTAAATATAACAAAATATGTACAAGATTTATATGAGAAAAACTACAACATTCTGATTAACAAAATCAAAGAACAAATATATAAAGGAAGAGGTAGGTATTCCATGTTCAGGTATAGAAAAACTCAGTATTGTTAAGAAGTCAGATTGTCCCAGATTGATCTATAGATTCAATGAAATCACAACCAATATATGAGCAAGTTATTTTGTGAATATTGGTAACTGATTTTAAAGGTTATATAGAGAGGCAAAAGACCCGGAGTAGCCAATATAATGTTGAAGAACAAGAGTAAAGTTGGAGAACCAATACCAGCTAACTTCAAAACTTACTATAAAGCTACAATAATCAAGATAGTGTGGCACTAGCAAATAAATAAATGGAG
>NW_011888818.1:723102-730088 GCF_000151845.1 Pteropus vampyrus
GCATTTAATAAAACCAATTGTTGACAAGAATTGGGAGCCAGAGAAACCCTTGTGTACTGCTGATTATAGTAATACCTGGAGACACTTCGTGGTATGAAGATGATGGATACCCCAAGATAGAGTGGTCTCAATCTTAGATGTATTTCCAGGAAACACTTTTACAATTCACAAAGAAAAGATATTCAACCTAATACTGCGAGGAATTAGAGGCAACACAGATGTCTGTAACCTGTGGAATAGAAAACAGGATTCAGGAATACACAAAATGAAATTTTGTGGAGCATCAAAAAGAAATGAGGCTGACAGACACGAGACAGCATGGATACATCTTTTAAAAAGGTGCTGAGGAATGGAAGTAAGAAGATGATGAGATTTATAGCACAATATTCTTCTATATAAACTAAGCAAACATAAATTGACAAATCAATATTGAAATAACACTGGTTCTCTCTCTAAGGTCTGTCTTTACTGATGCACACTCACATCTCTTCCCTTTATTACTATCTGATTTTCCTCTTCTAACTCCGTGGAGGAAGAGCGAAGTTATCTCTGGTGACATAGCAAAACTAGACAGAAATTTTTAGTAAAAATAAGATACTGAAGTTATATAAAAAGAAGTGGTCAATATCATCCGAAAGACCAAAGTTGATTGATTGTTTGTTTTTAACAATTAGCACAAAGCTCTAGGGAAATTTTTCACTTGTTTGAAGGTTGGAGCCAGCAGTGCAGAAGAATAGTTTCAAGAGAGGAGATGACTGAAAAAGGTTGGGAGATGAAGAAATTCCATGCCACTATCTGAATTCAACCGCACATAGACTGAAAAGAAATTCAGAGAAATTAGACATATTTTTTGACCTTTTATGGTTGATTAATAACCAAATTTTAAAAATATGGTCTATCCCTGCATTTCCTTGTAGAAAAAATTTTTAAAGTTATAAAAGAATTAAAACTTAAGAAATTTGCTAACTTGGCGATGCCTATCTGAAAAATTCTAGAGGGGATGAGTCTGGAAGAGGAATTTACAAAAATAGGAAAAGGCTGTGGTGTGTATAAATGAATGTGAATCATACAACTCCAAACCCAGAACTCTTTCTAATATATTTCAGCTGTGTTTCTAACAAAGGTAATACATTCCAAAACACTCTGTAAACTGCAAAATATTAAACAAACAAACAGAATTAGTTTGTTGATACATTAGCTACCAGAAATTATTCTTCAGCTCCAAATACTGCATAATGCATTCAGTTTGGTCACTTGGTGGGCAATATATCAAATTGCAATTTACAGTTGAATGTGTTATAAGAAAACACAAAAACTCTGGCAAACTGGACAAACGTTTTGCAAAACATGTAGCCTGACTTAGTTATATTTAATAAAATTCTACCATGCTTATATGACAGATATTCCCCAAGAGAAAATACTTAGGGACATAGATTTATAGATCAGCTATTCCTGTAGTCCCACTTGAACTTTTAGCCCTCAAGGCTAGGAGACAGGTCTAGCCAAACTTTGAAAATATTAATCACACTCATAGCCTGTCACAAGTCCCTTTATGCCGAGGCTACCAAGATTACATAGTTTAATTTATGTTCAATTATAATTATTCTATTAGCCAAAATACTTAGCATATTTAGATCCCATTCCATCTACATAATATATGAACTTAACATTTAAAGTGGTCTTAGTTTTAATGTCTTCTATTGTAAGCAAACTTGAAAACTTTTAGAGATATAAATTAAATTGTCAATGAACAACAATTAAATTAATATATATGGTTTTGGTGAGAGATTTTAAGGAGAAAGCAGATAATTCTCCTGTCTATATTGCAAACATGGCACTTAGAAAAGCACCTGACCCAAGAAGATGCTTGAAGAATAGTTGCAAAAGGAAGATAAAGAAAGGAAGAAAGGGAGGAAGAGAAAGAGATAAAAACAGATGCAGTTCTAAAATACAAGTGTAGCCATCATACCACTTTTATTGTTTTCCATTTTCACCCTGCCTCCAATCCCCATCCCTTCTGGAGACTATAAATTTGTTCTCTGTATCTATGAGGGTTTTTTTTTCCATTTTGTTTTTTTGTTTATTTTGTTTATTAGATTCCACATACAAGTGAAATCATATAATATTTTTCTTTCTCCTTTCTCTGTCTGATTTGTTTCACTTACATAATATACTCTAGATGTATCCACCTTGTTGTAAATGGCAAGATTTCATTATTTTTTACAGCATAGAGAATATAGTCAAAATATGGTAATACCATATATGGTGTCAGGTGGGTACTAGCCTTATTGGGGGGTCACTTAGGAAGGTATGTAGATTTCTAACCACTGTGATATGCACCTGAAACTAATATAATATTGAGTCAATTGTAATTGAAAAATAAAATTTAGAAAAATATTATATGTTTGTTTTTTTTTTAATGAAGGCAATTGCTAGTCAAGTTTATCAGGGATAGATTCCTAAAAGAAAATGAACCAAACTGTGAGGGGTAAGATAAGTATGTTTTAGGCAGGAGAACAGCATGATTGATAGAGGCAGAAATGTGGTACTGGGTAGGGAGAGAGGGATGTAACAGTAAGAAGATAAGAAATAACACGTGTACTGTCTATTCCATAGTCCCTAGTATAAGTTATTTAATTCAGAGATTTGATGTTGATGAATGAACATGATTTATTTAATATTTTCTTAACATTGACCTACTCTTTTCCTCAAATAAACTCATTCATAAAGAAAACAATGTAGCACATCCACAAACAGAAAATATGCTTTAATAGTAGGAAACCATAATATAAACTGAAAACACAGCAAATTTTTGAATTCTAGCAAAATACTGATGCCTTCCTATGTCCCTACCTAAATTTCTGAGTCCAAAAGTCTACTTTTCCTGTTACTTTAATGGAAATTAATAATGATATTAGAAATGGCAAATTGATTTTGAACATTTATTACGTGTGACTTGCCCTGTTTTTAAAATACTTTATTTGGGTATGATACTCTCATTGCATCCTGGCAATAACTCATTGAGGTAAGAGTTTTTATTATCTCTTCTTTAAGGATAAGAAAACTATAACTTAGCGATTATTTAGCAAGTGGTAGAGAGATAGTAAAGATAGCCACAAAGTCTTTGATAGCCACAAAGTCTTTTTACTCAATCAACAAAAGGAGCTGAAAGAAACATGGGAAAGAAGGTGATTTTTCAGCAATGAGTTTCAATATTTTGCCTAAGTATTGTTTAATGTCAGATGTTCCAGGACTTCGCCTAACCTCTTCTCTTACCACTTGATCCATGCTTGGGACATTAAGGGAGAGGATCAAGGGTGTATAACACTAAAGTTGTAACATGGTTACTCTTTTGTGAGCTAGACAATGACATTCTGTTTGGTATACAAACACATTCCTATGGGTAGGTGGAGAGAAGGAAGGACAAGCGGCATTGAGTTACTTTGCATTTCCGTTGATCTAAGATTCACATTTGCAGAAAACAAAAGGAAATAAAGCATAAAGACACCTATAAAGTAAAAGAGAATCTCATAGAAGAGAACATGGATTGAATTATGTGGGATTTTTTCTTAATAACAAAAATTGAGTATTGACAAATGAACAAGGAGTTAAATTTCAGGCATTCAGACAGGATTTCATCAGTAGCTCATAGCATTCCCCGGCTCCCACCTTTTTTTTTTTTTTTTCTGGCTGAAAAATTGATTTCTACTAAAGTTTCTGTTTTATATGCCGATTTATGCAAAGTGTTTGTGTTTCTCTATGGGTATCACTACAACAAATTCATGGAAGATTTATAAATCACATAGGTTCTGAATTGCAAAATATGAGGTCCAGATCAATATGACCATGTCTGCATAACACCACACAGTTAGATTTACTAATGAAAAAAAGGAAAGCATTTAAAAAGCTTCACTGCTTCCCTCTCTTCTAATAAAGCGAGTATGCAATGCATCCCAAATCATAGTCCCCTGAGTGGTGTTGCAGTTTCCATGGAAGAGAAGCACCTCTCATGGTCCATGTGAATGGAGCAACCCATCCTAGAGAGAAAAAGAAACATGCAAATTTCCATTCTCCTAAATAATTAATATTTTTTTCACCCACAATATCATGTTAGCCAAGCTTGGAGCTACTGAACACTTTTTATACTATTTGGTGTGCACCCAATGTCCTTTTTCACAAATTCTCTGTACCGTCTAAACATCAATTAAACAAAATAAGTGCTATGTCTGAGGTGGAATGCTCTAATCACAGTCAGCAAACCACTATGGTGAAGATAAACTGCTCTCTGGATGTGATGCAGTCACAAGACAGTGGGGGGTGAGGAACACGGTTAGCACAGGTGCTGCTAATGAGAAAATGCACAAGAAATTGCTGTTTTCAAAAACTCGAGAGTACTATAGCAGCTTTGTAGGGAAGACGTGATCACTGAAAGGGACATTATGCTGTGCTAAAGATGGTACTTATCTACCTTATGTCTTTGTTAAGTGTCAGTGCTATATAATTTCTGTATAGGCAATTAATTGACCAGTTAATTCAGTCTATGTAAATAGCAAATAGAGGTAAAATCCAGGCCCCATAATTCTTTTCGATATTATGTATTATCAGTATTAAGTATTCAGTATTATCATACAAAAAACAGTAACCATAGGACAAAAGCAGCCAAGGGAATGGTCCATATATAGAATGTTACAAAACTTAAGAAGCACTAGATATTTGAATAAATATAGTGCTACTTCACAGAGAAGCCAATTAAACTAAGTATAGGTGTTAGAGAAGGCAGATCGACAGATTTGGGCAGGAAGGTGAGAAACCCACAGGGGCACATATGTGGTCACCATAAGCCTTGATTGGCCCTTAGAGGAGCTCAAAGCCCACAACATCCTGACACAGAGACACAGGTGGCCTTTCTACAAAGATGCATGTGCATATCAGGCCCCATTCACCTTTGGCCAAATTCTTTCCTCATTATAAAGCTATTATAAAAAATTAGCATTATGGCTAAGGCGGTATCCGTCATGCATCTGACACCATGACAGTTCCAAAAAACCCAAACAGGGCAAGACAAGAGGCATCTCCCTGAATCCAAGAAAAACCACCTTCTTCCTACACAGAGCTCATCCAAAATCATGAATATTCCACCTTTTAGTTAGATCAATAGATAAAAACCCCAAGCCCACAGGACAGATCTTGCCATCTCTCCAGTCTGAGAGTATACTTTTGCTTTTAAAAGTATATTTTGCTTCTAATAAACTTGAGCTGTTGCTTCATTTCCTTCTCTGTTTGTCAGTGAATTCTTCCTCAAGATGTTGACAAGAACCTAGTCACCTGTCTGGTGACAGAGGCATTCCCCACTTTTTGAAAGTGTGCATTACGCCACCTCACTTTTACAAAAGACCAACATTACTACTTGTTTTCACTTACCGAAATTTTTGGTTTTACAAAAAAGGCAAAAAGCAAAATAGTGTTCAGTATTTGTGTTGCAGCAAGCCATAAGGCAGAGGGTGCCTGAGCAGCAAGAGTGGCACCTTCTCTGAGAACGACACTTAACATCTCAGAGTCAATCCACCAGAGCTCTGAACTGCTTGTGAGCATCTGTGCTTTATCTTGATTTATTTTGTACACACATTAGCAAGATGTATATTAAGGTTTAGAACAGTGTTACCCTTAACATAAAACTGGACATAATTAAACATATTTGGTATGATTTGGTAGATTATTTTTAGAGTATGGAAAGTCTCAAATTTTTTTTCATATAAATTAAAGGTAATCGTTTCTTCGCTTTAGACCACTTTATCTTCCAAAAGTTCTGTTAAGAACCCTCTACTTTCAGATAGTGAGGGATACCCATATTGAAGATTCTACAGGTAATGGAGTAAGACACACATATCACACTGCATGACAACACTATTAAATGCACATTGATGGGGGTGGGGGGAAGTGTTCAAAAACTTGTTTCCGAGGTAGGATCTTTTTTTGATGAATATCCCCAAAATGTTTTTTAAAGTCTCTCTCTTTTTTGTAAACCTCACATTTTAGAGAGCAGATCAAAGCAGAGGAAAAGACAAAACAATATACATGATGAGTCATGTGGACACCTGTGTTGCTAGGGCAACTGCTTCATACCCAGGGAGAGAAGGGAATGTTACTTACCAGCAAATAATTGAATCATATCTACCTCTCATAAAAATGTGTTAGCTTGAGCTGTTCTAGCCAATAAGTGCCTCCAGTTTTGTGAATGTCTTCACAATTGTTTTGTGGATTTAACTTTCTCCAGCAAAGCACAATTGATTTTGTGCTAGCAACCAACAATTTGGTTGTCTTAATATACTCATATTGGTAATGAATTCTTGCAGACACACCTCTCATTTCCTTTACTATATAGATATATTTGTACAAGGCATGAATTTTCCATACAAATCCATTTTTCCAACACATGTCAAAATTGGAAAAAAAGAGTGTGCTTTCAAAAACAGTTTTACCAACTGGACATCCCCATACCTAACCATAGCGATTAAACCCATATTCAGTACTGTCCCCAAAGGTCTGTAAATGCCAGTATAAATTCCATAAGCTGAAATACATTGCTGTACGATTAAGAGAATATCATTGTTAATGATGCCCCTTTGTGCACTTATAATTTCTGTCTGAGAGTTATTGGCTGAGAGACATTCCCAAGCCATATGGATATATATTCTCTAGTAATAATGGAAATTCCAGCATGAATACTGGTATTCTCATATTTTACTATGGGTTTCATGCGGAGCACAGAATATCCTCAGTTTGCCTCTTTTAAAAAATCGTCTTCAGAGAGGACCAATGTCGCGTGCAAAATGAGCTTTCTTCAAAACCAACATTTCTTGGGGACGGTTCTGCACTACGTTTAGGTTTATTTTCCATTTAGCCTGGATCATTAGGTCTCTTAAGTTGCCATCATTCAAGACATTTTTATAATTTGTTTCTGGGTGGCTGCTCCTGGAAAATTCTTG
>NW_011888818.1:731483-752022 GCF_000151845.1 Pteropus vampyrus
GATTAATAACAAACCAATTATGATTAAAATATCAGTATTTAATGTCTCCCTCTCATATCACGGAAATTGGCAACTCTCTACTCTCTCTGAATTCTCAAAAAACTTGTTCTATTTCTGTTATGAAATGTTTTATCATTTACTCTGTAACACTCTGTACATATATTATCTACTCAATTAGCCTAATAGATTCTTGAATGACTGAAACCTTTTACTTTCTTGGCTATAATTCCATCTCTGAATCTAGCCCATCCCACAATCTGACTTGCCTTTCCTCCCATCTCCAAGTCTAGTACATGTGACTTGTCTTGTCTCATGCAGTTCTGCCAGGTCTTGGTATTGATTGCTAAACTAATTGATTAGACCTCCAATATACTCTAGAGTGACAAACCATCCTGTCTTGCCTGTGACTGTCCCAGTTTCTCTGATATCATCTTACTTTTAGCACTCTATTACCCATGTCTCAAGTAAACCAGGATGGTTTGCCATCTACTTACCTTCTGATAATTATGCCCCTTCTCTCTATTGGCTTTATATCAGCAGAGAGCTTAAGTTCTATCTGATTAATGGCTCATCCATCACTTTTCTACACTAATCATAGTATTCTGTACTCTAACCTCTGTGAGTACGAGCTGCTTGGATTTGCCTAGACTCTGACTAATTTTTCTCTTCCACACAATATTCTTGCTTCATATATATTTTTTAATTCCCAAAGCTTACACTTTTATTTGTGTGTGTTGTTATTGCTTTGCTGATTTTTTTTCAATGTTATATTCATTTAATCGGGATGTTGTTTCTGGCATTATGCAAATCATAAAGATCTGTCAACTATGGACACAGTAGTCTCTAGTCTAATTTTTATTTCTAGAGTTTGAGTTCCAACTCTAGTTTGTTTAATCCCTTTATTTTTAGTTTTTCCTCTTGCAGAAGGCTGCCATATCAGAGACTTCCTTCAAAGAACAGGTTTCTTATGGGTTGGTAAATGTCTGCCAATTTCAGGTTCTTCATCTATAAAATATTATTAATAATAATTTTCCATTAGCTTCTTTGAGAGAATTAACAAGATGGGAAAAAACATAAGTACACATTCCAATGCCTGGTATGTTACAAATGTTCAATGAATCATAATTTATCATTAGAAAAACATAAAGCAGTAGGGGAGTCATTAACAAAAAGAGAAGGTGCCTAGTTTTTTAGTGATACTAATTTCATGCCACTTTACAGGGGTATTCAAGCACTGGGCTATAGGCAACAAAGGATTCACACTTGAGATAACATTCAGGAAAGCCCATCAGTTAAGGTAAACTAATCCCACTCCTGTTTGCGATTCATTTCACCTCAATTTTTTTTACCAATTTGACAGACTATACCATGGTGAGGTTCACTCTGAAATGTATTTAAAAACAAAATCTCTGAATCTACATCTAAAAATATCTCCCAAAGGGCCAGGACTGTCCTGGAATCCAGGACAAGGGTTAGGCAAGTTAGATACTTGCCTCAGGCACACAATTTAAAGATGTTTCAAAAGAATCAGTAGTCTAGATAATAATACTTAATATTTTTTAGAATCAAAATTATTACAAAAATTATGATAAAATGGCAAAATTTAAAATGGAAATATGATCCGTATTACTATTTTTTTCCTTTTGCTCTAGGCTTCAATATGTCTCCTCGTACCACTGATACTTCAGTACAAAGACACAGAAAATATAAAAGAATCTAGACTCATAAAAATATATTTAAAAGTTTTTACATATTAGGTACAAGACAAAAAGTATTTCTATGGTGAATTCAGCTCAGAATTTTATATATTTGGTTTCTAGGAGCAAAAATAATAGGAATATTTTGGTAAGTGTTGCGATGATCGTCTCAGAATCAGATAACAACTAGACCTCTGCATTAATGGAAGGATTCTAACATTTGCCTAGGATCTATTATGAATTGTTTATGCCTTTAAGTAGAATGGGATTAATGATGTCTAGCTAGATCAGCAGTTTTATCTTATTATTTTATTATTCTCTCTCTCTCTCTCTCGCTTGCTCTTTTCTGACCAGCGTAACTGGCTTTCAGACCATGGTAAAAGTCAGTCTCTCTCCCAGTATGTCTTCTCCACCATCTCTCATTTTATAACTTGATTCTTCCAGATGTCCCATTATGCATCTATTTTAAAATTATGGAGTACATATATTCCCGGACCTGTATTCAAATAGTTACAATCAAATAGAAATTATTAATTTTTATCTCTTACTAGATATCTGCCACATTTTTAAAATAACTCTTGAAAGGCAAGAAATCTGTCTCATACTAATTTATCGACATTCTCCATTTATATCTAATGCAATGCTATAGAAGTCACTCTATACGTTTGATTTGAGGAATAAATTATTTAATCAATCGATATTTATATAATCATAGTGTGGTAGTTTAGATAGTGAAAAAATTAAATTTTGCCTTATTGGAGAACTCTGTATAAATAATTATCTATTATAATACATTCCAGCCAACAGGGCTCCATGTCTCTAGTTTGCCAAATAAAGGTTTACTTGGTTACTGGGATGAATCTCATCACGGCCAGGAATTGTCAGCAGGCTTGCCAAGTGACCTCAACTAGCTAAAAGGATCTGCCCTTGGTCTTTTGCCACAATGCAATAATGACAAAACCACTTTCAGAGAAATGACTTATCATGTGAAGTGAATGAAAGATTTCAGGATCCCAGGACATAATTTTGCAAATTATATTCTATAGTGCTACAGCTATTCCTTATAAGCATCTGAGAGGGTTGAGTTGTCTTTGGTGAATGACAAATTGTTGCCTTAGGACAAAATACTCAACAATAATAACATTGAAATGGAGAGGATAGACAAGCTGGAAAATAAATGATCATTGAATAAATGGCAATGATGGGAACCTTGGCCTGTCTTTTGTAAAATAGAAGAGATTCAGTAAAACTATCCCAATCGCTTGAATATTATAGAAAAAGCACTGAGCACCCACCTTCAAAAGAAATAACAAAGAACCATACACTTCTCACAGATTTTCACATCTATCTCCTACCTCATAAAGATACTCTGCACTTACAAATATTTAATAAAATTTTCAAAGGAAGTTAATGTATTTAATTTTAATATATTTCTCTAGAAGTTGTAAAGTTTTTGTTTTTGTTCCATTTCTTTTATGATTTTTTGTTTGCCAATTTTATTTACATAACCACAAAACCCAATCCACCACATGAAACCACACACAAATTTAGCACTTAACAGACACTTAGGAAATTAACTGTTATGAAATTAGAGCTGTGCAAGGAACTATTAGTAACTTCCATTCAGATATTTTATTGATGTCATGGTTACCATCCACCGTAATAAGGAAACCAAGGCTGTAATTTCTGTCCTGGATGAGATTCTTAAAACTTGGCTAATGATTTAATTACCTCTGACACTTTCTCAAATTCTTCTTTATTTACTTTATGCAGAGTTTTTCAGTTACCCAGCAGTTTCTCATTATGGTGTCTTTGAAATAAATTTAGTTAGTCAATTAAGTAAAAAGAAACACAGATTATGTGTTCACACACTTAATCTTCAAATGTAGATGAATATCGATGGTTTTGAAATCTGTGCATAGTCTCTGATGTATTTTATTTTGTCCACTCTGCCTTGGTCCAGCTTTGAAAGTAAAATATAGACCAGGATATAAAAAGCATATCCTTACCAAGGTTGAAAGAAAACTTGGACATAAACTGTTCATGTTTCTGCAAATGACTCCAGTGGTGAAGGTAAAAAAGGGAAGCACAAAATCTAAAATGTTAAGGTGGTTGATTCAGCAGTTTATGTTTTGTGTTGGGAGAGAAAGTAAGTCATATTGATGGGTCTGACTGTGAGTTTAAGGCCTGAGCCAAAGCAGGCAAGTTGGATAACTCTGATTTGAGAGCGACAGAGGAACCTGGAGGATAGTTCCAGGGTACTGGAGGAATCCAAGTCTAGTTGGCATCAAAGGAAACTCAAAAACAAAATAATTCTGGAAAATAATTCAGTTGTCTATCCATTTATTCTTTCAACCAATAATTATATACTTGTTGTATCAGTATCCATTCTCATCTTGAGGAATATGTTGAATGAGTAGCTGAATTATAATTTCTATGGAGTGAGAGATTGAGGCCGTACTGTTCTTCTTTGTCAAGACTGGTTTCTACACAGTGCAGGGCCTAGGTAGAGGTCTTTAATAAACTTGGAGGAAGAGATAAAGAAGGCAGAGAAGACAGAGAAAATGAAAAGGAATAAAACAAGGTGAGTGGGGCAGGAAAGAGCCCTTCAGATGTCTAATAATTATTGAGATAAACTTTATTTAAATATTCCTATGATCTCTGCTCATAATTCTCTAAAAAAAAGACACTTTGGATAAAAATGTAATAATGCACTACAGATGTTATTTTACTTTTTGGATGTTTCTCATCCAAACACTGTGTGAATGAACGTCTGGGTGTTTATGTATCTTCACATATCCCAAATACTCATTTTTCTCTTTATCGAGACTTAATACTTGATTTGTCTGGAATCTGTACAGTAAATTCAATGTTTTTTGTCCTCATCTCTTTGTGTTTCAAAAATAGGTTATTTTCTATACATTCTATATTCTTTAGAGCATTTATGAACTAGTTTTATAATTATTTTATTTGTAATGCAGAGATATACTCGATGCAAAATGAAACATTTAACACTACTAAATATAGCAAATTAAACACGAACTCCTAAATTTTATGATGTGGATTTGAGATCAGGTATGTCAATGTCAGGCATATAAAGTCAAGAAATCATTTGTGATAATAAATACACCACAAATATCTCAGGATTAAGGGTCTTTGGTTTTACGGATAATTTCACTTTTTAAAACATTAACACAAATATATCAGGTTGCATGTGAAAAATTAGCTGTTACACAAACCTGTCAGAGCTACAAAGAATTAACCTGAATCAGTTACTAAAAAATAAATATATTTTGCATTTTAAATATAAGAATACATTTTAGTTGTGAAATTAATAAAATTATGTTATATTGACTCTCTTTTAAGTTTTATAAGGCATCATTAATATATTTTTTTAAAAAACTGTTCTAACTCCAAAGCAATGCAAACTAGGTTACATCTACTGATATTCTCTGAAGGGCAAAATTGAAAGCAGTGCTTATTCTCCAAAGTACAATTAATAATTATTTTATACATGTCTAACCTAATGCTTTTACTAATCATGACAGATAATCCTCTTCATAATTTTCCTTTAGTATTTCCCCTCAAACTAAATTCAGCCATTTGTTTTTTCTTACTTTCCACTTTCTCCTTTTTCCATCTACCACCATCTTTTGGATATATTGTTTCTCGACACTTTCTTACATACATCAGTTTACCTATATCAGTTTAGGCCATAAACAAATGAGAAGAGGATATGATCCTGTGAGTCACTGTGTTTTCACAATAGAATGATCAACTGAACCCTTTCCAGCGATAGTACACCTACCACAACTTACCACCAACACCCTACCTTCACCACTACCTCCCACACATACACGCATACTCCTTTCTATGACAGGACATAAGAGCAACCACCAAAAAATGTTTCCATTCTTTCAAACAGTTCCAAACACATGGGAGCTAAACTATACTGCTGCTAACTATACTGCTATACTGCTGCTAACTAGACTCTAAATTACTTAAAAAGTAATTATACAACAAACAAAAAACTAATAATTTCTCTTGCTACACTTTCTAAATTATAAAATGATTAGTCAAATAAACAGAGAAATTACACTTATTTACCTTCTCTATTTCTTTATCAATGGAATCCAGTTATGCAATTTAGGGCATAATTTTCTATATTCTATGACCTGTCAATGGATTCTAGAGCTTTCTTAAAATCCAGAACTCTTAATGTTGTCAGTCCGCTGTTAAGACAGATTGCCTAACCATGAACTAAGCTGTCTGGCATCCATACCTAGGAGCACTCCTTTCTTTGGTATCACTCACTTTCAAGGTTCCATTCATATAGCCCAATGTACCTTACTACAGAGCAGGCTTCAAATCTATCCCCCTGAGTTAATACACCAGGACCCAATTTCATTATTTTGCCTACCGGGATTAACCTATTCTGTTAGCAATTCCATGTGATCTTCTTTTCACCTAAGTACTTGTAGTTTTGCCTTCTTACTTAATTTGTGGTTTGCTTTTCAAAAGCTTTGGCATTACCTGGGAATTTACTAGAAATATAGATTCTCATAACACTACACCACCATGAACCAGAATTTTCATTTTAACAAAATTCCTCAGGATCCATATGTACATTAAAGTTTGAAAAGCACTGGTCTGGGAGATTAATGGTAGATAATGATTTCAAAGGTAAACCTTCCAGGCTAAGTTGGCTCCTCAAAGGTCTCTAAGAGACATGAAAGCAGTGTAAATGGGAGAAGAATGTCAGATGTATAATCAGCCAGGAATACCGGTGAGTGAGAAATACACTTTGTAAATGGTCTTTCTAAACTTGTACAGAAGTCATATATTTCTACTTGATTATTTCAATTCAAGAAAGTGAACAATATACGTATGTGTCAGATCTTCTGAATTTTAGGACAGAAAAATATTATTTTTATATAAAGTCTTCAGTTATTTACAAACTGGCAATTAATTAATTTTTAACACTGTGTGAGCCTAACTTATCCACTGCGCGTCTGGACCATGGGCCTCTAGTTTATAATAACTGTTCTGAGGACTATTTTCACATTAAATGAGTTTTTTAAAAGAAAACTCAGACTTAAGTAGATATTTTTATTAATATTTTGGATAATCTTAGTAAATTTCTTAAGAAATGAAGACTCTAATTATAACTGTGAAAAAGCTACAAAACTAAACTGCATGTATCTTTATGGCCTCATTTAGTGTAGAGAATCAGCTTCCTTGAGAAAATGAAATAATAGCTAAATTCCGATGGATAAGAAAAATATATTTAAGCAACAAAGAGTGAGAGTACCCAATGAGATATGGAAAATGTTCTAGGAAAGAAAACAGTAAACAAAGGCCTGAGGTAGGAAGGAGGAATTGAAGAAAGGCCTGATGACTGAAACATGGCTTATGATTATGACCCAAAATGGTTAAATCGTAAAATTCACTTTGTAGTGTTAGCATTTGCCTCTTTTTTTCTATGTTAGAGAGATGAGGGGAAAATTTGTGACATATAACATGATTAATTAAAGATTTACTTCTACAAACATGCTTTTAATGACAATGTCCTATTGGCCATATAGGGAGGATTTAATGGATTTTGAATATGCATTTGAAATATTATAGTTTTATCTAACAGTCTAGTAAAGAAAGTAAACTTTCATAGCATTATTGTATATATTGTGTTAGACAATGTGTTTACGATGTGTACATAGTAGACCATGTTATCAATAAATATTAATTCTGCTTCTCTTGGGACAAACTGAAGATAATTAAATATTTAAATAGATTTATATGTTTTTTTTAGAATTTTAAGAAATGGTTTAATGATCTGAGCTTTAGTATATATTATCTTCTTTACTAAACTCCTGAAAAGGAAATTAATCTTCTTAGAGCCTTACTACTCAAAGTTTAGTCCAGTGGTTTTGTCTTGAGAAATTGTTAGATATTCAGAATCTCAGGTCTTATTCCACATATCCCGAATCAGAATGTACATTTTAAGATCTCCAGGCAATTTGGCATTCACATGAAAGCTGGAGATACATTATCCCTCCAGTCTCAGAGGCAGAAATCAGGTATATACCCACTCAAAACTAAAATTGTTGAGATCAAAGCTTCTGGTTTGGTCTCATTGATAACACTTTTTCATGATGACTGCCAGGAATTATTGCTCTCCTGGGTTCGTTATTTTTTGACACATTTAGTCTATTCCTCTGTCTGACTTTTAAGGCACTGTTGGTGCTCACTGACTAGCTAAGGTCTTATTTCTTTCAAATCCTTCTGAGGCAATGCTGCTCCCCAGGCACTGCCTCATGTGATACTCTTTGCATGCTTCTTTTTCTGGCTTTCCTTCATATTGATTAACCTCTCTGATTCATTGTAACCTTTCTCCTCCGTACAATTTCTACCCCCCTCTTTTTTTTTTAATTCCAGAAGACTTTTTAAAGGAGAGGAGGAATGAGTGAAATAAAAGAAAAAAGAAGAGCCAAAAAATGATTACTTAAAATAAATAGTAATCATTTAAACAGTATAAAATATCAAACAATAAAATCATTCAACAGTGAAATAAGATCAAAATAGGATTTCAAAAATGTTGAATTCCTTGTATATTCCAAGACATGAAAGCTGGTGAAAGAAAATGATAAAAATAATAGAATGGATTTTTTTTCTGTCAATATTCCAACGTATATCTGTGAGTATATTTATAACTACAATGAAAGAGAATACCAAAATTGAGGACATATGTAAATGTCATACAAAATGCCCCCTCTTATTAGACTGTCATTGATTATGCAATTATCTTATTTTGAGGCAAATAAAACCAATTTCTCCATGTGTTATTCTACAACACTATATATTTACACACATAAATACATGCACGCTATATTAATTGAAATCTATTTATCCTTACAATCACTTCTTATCCTTTTTGTAGTTTCTCTTATTTCTAAATGGAATTGTACCTCGTGTTTGTTTAAAGAGCGATCATCCTGCAGCAGATTTCCCTTGGGGATAAATTCTAATGTCCTGGCAAGTGCTGAAAGGTACAGATTGATTATAACCTCTATTTACCTCTTGGATTAGTAAATGATAAACCACTGTCCTTTGACCTCCATAAGGCTGCAACACTGTCGAAGGCATATCTACCATGGAGGGCACTGCCGAGCCTAAAATTACTCACAATTGCTGGAAAGTTAGGCACCCAATTTTATAAAGTTTTATATATATATATATATATATATAAAATGATGTGTGTGTGTCATGATTGCATCAGTACTTTTCTCTTTTGCCTTCTCATTCTCTTTCTAAAAAATCTGTCCTGGGAAGCTGAGAGCTTAAGTGTAGATTTCAGTGTCCCATTCCTCTGCCTAAAATCCTTTAAATTGCAACCTGTTGACTGCTGAATAAAGTTTAAATGACAGTTAACTGTGCTATTCTCTTACCTCTCATACTTTTGTAAACTACATCTGGCCCTGAAACTGCTGTGCTCCAACTCCATGTTTAAAAAGGTCTATGAATAAATGAATAATAGAAAATAAGAAACTAATGATTTGACTTGATAATTACATAATGAATATTGTCATGCATTGGCTTAAATTCTATTGGCATTTATTGTTCCATTTTTTTGGATGTATAGATGGCATAATTTGTTAGAAAGGCAAAAGATGTACATACTGTTCTCTTAGTGTATATGCTTACTAAGGTTCATTTTAGCAGATGTTCCAAACATACCCATTTTTTAAATTTGTTTATTTATTTATTTTGCAACTAGACTACCACCTGTGTCAAAGCTTTCAAATATGATAAACAGTCACCCCATAGTAATCCCAAAGCTAGATGAAGAATTAATTCACCAAAGGAAGCCCCAAAAATTCATCATGTAATGTCAGGTGCACCAGGCACCTGCTATGCACTTCACTAAATGTAAGAAAGAATAGAATAGGTGGCCAGAGACTCCACTGGCCAACCAGTAACTATATAATTTTTTCCAGATCTGAGTCTATATTTATGTAAAGCTTCCATATGAACTAGAAATAATTGTTTTTCATATTCACTCATTCCTCCATTTATCTATTTATTCTTTTTAATAGTTTACTTACTTTTTAAAAAGTTCTATATATTGGGTACTTGGCTTAATAAAAGTTGAAACAGATGTGTATCTGGATCTCAGAGTACTTTCAGCATTGTAGAGAAATGTTACGTACTCAGAAAATTGCAAGAAAAGGTATAGGTTATGAAGAAGACTAACTCTACCATGATCGTCCTAAGGAGAAAACAGAGAAGCAGACTACCAGGTTCCTATTCTAGCTCCACTATACTGTGAAAGGTTGTCGAAGTCTCTGGAATCTCAGTTGCCTTCTTTATAAAACAAAAGTGTTAACAGTACTTCCCTTACTGTGTTGTTTGGGGATTGAGTGAGATAAATTATGCCAGGTCCTTAAAAGAATGCCTGCATTGTAGGACTCAATATATTTTAGGGCCTCAAAGAAATTTGTCTCCATTTAGGATCAAAGAAGCTCAGATTGTGCTCAGGCATGATAACAAATTTTAAAAATTGGAAATATTGTTTTCTCTAGTTAAAAAAAAAAAAAAAATCACATTTTACATTCCATCTACCATGATACTAAAGTGACTATCTTGACTTAAACCCAGACTCACTATTAGTTGGTTACTATAAGTTGTTCTATGGATTTTAACCTCTTTTATGCTTGACTTTCAGCCCTCAATAAAATAATAGATGCTGTATAGTAAGAAATCAGTTTATGATATTACCCATTTGGTAGATTTAACCACCAGTCTATTCGATCATGCAATCATTTTGACTGATACTGAGTATAAGAAATGATTTGATTGCAGTGATCCAATGTGCTGTTCTTGCTAGCATCTGGCAGGTTAACTCACATTCTCCAATACTTTCAAGACTGATTCTAGAGAGGCACAGATGTAGAAAGTTGTTGGAACTAAGAATGTGAAATAGATTTTACTTTTGATATGACATTTGTACATATAAAAAGATAAGCCATGATTTCTAAACATTGGGTAGCTTTCCCTAATATCAAAATATTCCTTTCCCACATACTCATTATCGCTTGATACTTGCTAACTTACAAAATCCTTCATTTCATAGAGTGAGATACTGCTTAAAATGTCGGTTCTTCTGGGAGAGTGAATGAACTGTGACATATGTCCCTTTAAGTTGTAAATGATGCATATTCAGATCTTTTTCTGAAAGCAGATCTCCAAAGGGTAAGGAGGTACAGGACATAAGTGATGTGTCTTCTCACTGAGGAGAGATAAAGAACATTCAAAGTTCCAAAAAAAGAAAAAGTGCTATAATAGTTCACCTGAGTGAAAAGAGCTAGAGAGCTGACTGGAATGCAGGCTGTGGGCTATGATTTCAGGGTCAGAGATCCAGCAGATGATACAAGTGAATGCCAGATTAAGAGAGTCCATTAAAGACAGCTAGAGAGCTGCAAAAGACTTGTAGTGAGATATATTAGCAATTATTAGCTAGATGGTTAAATAAAACAATATACTTGAATCAGACTCTAAATATGGAGAAACACGTTTGACTAAATCAACCAGTCTCGAGTCCTGGTTCAGGAAAGGGACATTAGAAATTAGCTAAAAGCGGTGGTTCTTAAATTTTAAATGCAATGAGAACCACCTGGGGAGCTATTTTAAAAAGTGGTTCTTAACCTTAGCTCTGCATTTTTGTCATCTGTGGAGTATTTAAAAAAACCCAATGCTCAGGTCGCACTCCAGACCAATTAAATCAGGCTCTCTTGCGTCATGACCCAGATGCCACTATTTTTAAATCTCTGTAGATCCATGTATGGCGTAGGATGATAACCAGTGTTTTAAAAGAGAAAGAATCCTGGAAATTATGATTTAGAAAAACTGTAGGAAGGCCATTTACCTTGCTTTTTAACAAGTATAACAGGTATTTCTCATACAAATAGGTGAAGGAGTCTACTTTTAGAAATCTAGTTTTAAAAAAATGATATAATTTCAGGGGAGATTCTTAGAAACGAATAATTCTACACAACTCATTAAACCTATAAATCCCAAAAGTCCCACTGCAAGTCTATAACAAACACTTAAAACATCTAATTCAAGAAAGAAGGCATCGTATATCATTAAGAACAAGTCTATAAGGCCACTTCTCAAAGAGCAATGCTCTCTGCTTACTATGATCCCTTCTATACCAACTCCTGGTGAGTTCGGCTTTTTCTAGTGTGAGTCACATAAAATTACAACTAAATGACAGAAAAACCATCATTGAGAATCACATGGAATCTAGCTAAACAGAAGTCCTAAAATTAAGAATATATGGAAGAAGCCACCTTTGAGGCTGATAGGAAAGACAGCAATGTTGAATGGACTAGTCTCACACCCACGCATGGTGGTTAAAACTTGGGAAGGGCATTTCAGCTATCAAAGCCCCCCGTGAGGAGTGAGGGGTCCCAGCTCCACACTGGGCTCACAATCCCAGAGTTCCAGCTCCACACTGGGCTCACAATCTCAGAGTTCCAGTGCCAGGAAGAGAAATTCCCATAACTTCTGGCCATGAAAACTATCAGAGATTGTGGCTGAGTGAGACAGAGGGTGGGTGGAGTCCCAGGTGTTCTTCTTAAAGGGCCCATGCCAGACTTACTCACTGATGGACTCACTCTTAGCTTCAAGGCTGGGATAGCAGCTCGAAAGTCACATATATGGAAGAACTGAATTGTCTGGCTTCAGGGCAAGGGCTAGAGGGGAAGCTTTCTTTCAGACCGAAGTGCTGGCAGAAGCCACTGTTCCTTTGTTGAGTTCAGCCTGCACACACAGGCATGCAGGTGGGTACCATGTCTGAGTCTCCATCATCCTGGCTAACACCATTTGCCTGGCCCTGGTGATGCTCAATTTGCAAGCCTACCCAAGCTGCTTCCAGTGGCTTTTTTAAATAAACGACCCATCTTGGCTTATGCTGCGGACTTTCCTAAAATCTCTCAAATGTTTGCAAACCTCAAACAAGCAGTATCTGGCCTTGATGAGCCCTGTACTTCTTGCTAAACAGCCCCAAGCCCAGCGCTTAATGGTAGCCTACCTCAGTGCACAGCTTAGCCTCTCCCGGGCACCAAAAAACCCAGCACAAGTGGCAACCATCTGCAGATCACAACCATCTGCCTGGGCCTGAGCAGGGAACAGGCAGCACCTAAACTTGGCCGGCAACAGAGCCCTTACCAAGAGGCCCCAGATCTAATATACCTGGTGGCCAGCTTCAGAGCGCCACCCAACCACCTCCACAAATGACACACACAAAGGGCAGACTAGTCAGAGACCTGCTAACGTGAATCCTGCTCTGAAGGGTCATCCCTTGAACAGCTCCCCCACTGCAGTCACAGCCAGTCCTCACAACCAAACAACCTGGAGGTCAACCCCTGACGTGCAAATAGCAACCAAGACTCAACTGCAAGGGGACGGCATACACAACCCACACAAGGAACACACCTGGAGCACCCAGCTCAGATGACCAAGGAGACTGCGCCGTTGGGCCCCACGGGACATCTACTACATAAGGCCACTCTACCAAGAATGGGAAACATAGCAGCTTTACCTAATACATAGACACAGACACAGGGAGGCAGCCAAAGCAGGACCCAAAAATCCCACCTCTAGGTATACATTCCAATAAACCCAAAATACTACTTTGAAGGGATATAGTATTCATATTTTTTATTATAACATTACATATAATAGCCAACATAAGAAGGCAACTTAGGTGTCCATTAATAAATAAATGGACAAAAAAGTGGTAGTATATATATCAGTGAAATATTACTCCCATAATAAAGTGAAACATTACAACCATAATAAAAAATAATATATCGCCATCTGCAAAAACATGGATAGACCCAGAGGGTATTGTGCTGAGTGGAATAAGTCAGATAAAGACAAACATTATACGATTTCATTTATATGTGGAATCTAGAGAACAAAATAAACAAGAATGAAAACAGAAGCAAGATCATAGATAAGAGAACATTTTGATGGTTGGTGGGTCAGGGGGAGTTGGGGAAATGGGTGAAGGTGGGGAAGCGATTAAGAGGTACAAATTGCTACTTACAAAATAGTCATGGGGATATAGAATATAGCATGGGGCATATCGTCAGTAGTATCATAAAAACTATGTATGGTGTCATATGGGTAGTGAATTTATCAGGGTAATTACTTTATAAGTATATAAATGTCTAATCACTGTGTTGTACATTTGAAACTAATATAATATTGTATGTCAACTATAATTAGAAATAATTAAAAATATAAAAAATGAAGTAAAAAGAGGCTAGGTCTTATTGTCACTATATTATGAGTGGGGAAATCAAAACTCAAAAAATAAATGTGGTGCCTAAGTCACAGAACTGGTATATGATTGATCTAGGAACTAAACTTTGAACTTCAGCTTCAGGGATTTTTTAAAGAATTTCCCGAGTCTTGGAAGAAACAGAGGGTAGAGTATAAGGAAAAGCAGCAGAAAGACCTTGAAGTAAGGAATTCTTGATTACAAACTTCCATGTTAACTGTCATAATTAGTAAAATAAATTTGCAAAATTCAGAAATGCTCAAGACAATATTTTTTCTTATAAAATACTTAACATAAACTGGAAAGACATATAAAAATATCTACAACTACATACTGCTTTGTTGTTGTTATTGTTGTTGTTAGAAAAGCAAAAAGATTATGGAAGTGAAACAAATTTCTCTAAATCTTCCAGTGGGAAATTCGTGGAATTAGGGTTTGAATCAGTCTAATTCTACTTCTGAAAATTGTGCTGTGCTATTTCTACTGTTTATTTTTTCTTATCTGTAAAATGAGGAGGTAAAATGGGTGAAATTTTTTGTTCAACATGTGTCTGGATGATGCCACTGACATTTATTTCCCGGAAGTCAGGGAAATTCTGGCATAGTTTATTTCTAAGGTTCGCTTTTGGTTCTAGCTATCTATGATCGAATTGTTTTCTAATATAATATTTGAAAACAGTAGATATTCAGAAAGCATTTGCAAAATGGAAAACATGAAGAGCAATGAAATATGTTGTTTAGCAAATGAATTTACAGTCAATTTGACAAAATTACTTAGTTTTCAATTTTTAAAGGATTATTAGCACTTTTTTTTTTTATTAATTTTTACTTAAGTTCTTCTCTACTACCAACATATTAGAACTGCTTCTTGCCTCACTACATGTTATACTTCTGTTCAAAAACTAGTCACATTTCTTTCTTTTCTTTCCTTTTTTGGCTCTCTCTTTGCTTTTTTAAACAGTGGGTCATGTGTGAACAAGGTACTTGTAAGTCCTCAGAGGTTACAATTGTCCTCAGACCCTCTAGAAGTTGATATGAAGTTTACAAATGACCTTTGAGCTGCCTTCAACCAGGCCATAGAGAAGATACGGCAGCTAATGACTCCCACTCTGGGATCCACTCTCTGTGCAATTTGCATCACTGTTAACATCTAATGGAGTAATTGGCATCTTCTGTTTGAAAGGGTCAGCAAAGTCTGAGAAATCCTGAACACAGAGAACTACCAATAGCCAGAGCTTGTCTTCCTAATCTGTTCAATTAACTGGTACTGAGCATCATAAGGTTTTCTCAAGTGACATTGAGGTGATTACCCAGGAGTTGTCTCCTCTTTTCAGGTAACCGGATGATGCATGATATATTTAGTAAAACCATTTCCACACTACATTAGGGATGTATCAAAGCAAACCAAATAGCTTTTCAACCAAAATGAAGAAATCTAGGGGAGATTTCATGGTTGTTTCTTGCTTTCTGTCTCATATAATTATTTATAATAATATGTCAGTAATTCCTTGAGCTCATATTATATTTATGCCACATATTATTTTGCTCATTATCTATCCCAGAAAACAATAACAAAATTCTCTCATCTCTGTAAAACAATAACTACTTCCTCTGAATCAAATTGAATCACTATATTTTGGGGTTTTTTAATTTTGGGTACCTTACTCCAGAGAAAATATCAAAAATGCTAAAGTGCCACAGATTTAAATGCAATATTATTTGTAGTAGTGTGTTTTCTACTGATGAAATTTCCTCTACATTTCAGGAGAAAAAAAATAACATAATTTCAGATATTGATAAAAATCTACTGCAAAGTTTGTCATTTAGTTATATTAATGTCCTTACAAATGACACCAATTTAACTTAACTAATTATTTCAAAGAGAAAGGGGGTGGTAAGAAGAAATCATGCACAAGTGATTTGGCTGCTTTCTTATATGAGAGGAGTATCTTTGTAATCTCTCTTCTTCTTTCCCTTTTGGATCATTTATTTTCCATGACAGAGTTTGGCGTCAACTGCTGGTGCTAATGCAGAAAGATTGCCACAGAGGGTATTTACCACAAGGGGAATCACCAGAAGCAGAGGAAGTGTTGTGTCTCACATGCTCTCACTTCTCTCCCTCCTAAAGCACAATTGCCTCCTCTTGCCTTTCACCCTGACTCACTCTTGGTGGCTTATTTTATCTTCAGAACCTCGTTTAGAAAAAACCTTAGGTAATTACATATGTACATATGTACCTATTTTGGAGTAGGTATTGGGACTCTATGGCATGCATAGGCAAACAACAAATGGCTCAGGGGTCAAATCTAGCCCACTCCCTATTTTTGTATGGCTCGAGAGCTAAGAATTGATTTTACAAATGAACATGTAATTGATTTGATAATAAGAAACACTAATTTTTAAGCCCATTTGAGTAAACTGTGATTTCCCCTTCTAAAAAAAACTTATTCTCCTGATTTGTAGAGCTACATCACACAAAAAAATCTACTCAATTGTTATCACATTTTGAATTCAATTATAACAATTTTGTGTTTTAGCTGTTACAAACACCTACACGATATCCTCAATTTTTCTCCTTGGCCTCCAAAACCTAGGATAGTTTCTATTTCGCTGTTTACAGAAAAAGTTAACTGCTGCTCTAGAGATCAGACAAAAGTCCCTAATTACCTTGCAAATGAAATATGTCAACCATTTACTCCATTAATTATCTTGTGTAGGTTACATAATTTCTCTGGTCTTTCAGATAATAAAAGTCCTCTGGCTACTTTTAACCCAAGAATTGCCTCATTCAAGATTTAAAATATTTCTTTCTGTAAAATAGTCAAAAACTCAGAACTTCGTTTAAAATTTGTTTTTTCAGTTTCTCCCTCAGCTTGGACCCACATCAAGTGGTATGACCTATGATTGCATCTTCTCTATTTCCCTGCTTCCATGCTCTCCTACTTATCATGTGGTCTGGCTTCTGTAGGTTTAAGAGAGGAGGGACACAGAGGTAAGTGCAGAGAATGCCTTGGGAAACATATTCTTTGAATGGTTTCCTCTGTCTTTGGCCATTGCTTAAAGCTCAATCTGTCTCTCCTAGTGCTATTCCTGAACAATTCTGACTAGAGCTACTTAGAAATGGTCAAAGTCTATTCCTTTGGTTGGCCACATGTTACCTCTTCTCAGCTTCCAGCTAACTGGACTCAGTCCTTATAGGAAATGCTGTCAGGCTTTTAAAACCACCTCTGGTTGACATTTCTACCACATCTGGTCCCCTAGAAACATAAAACTGTGATCTGTTTCCAGTGAGAGTGCAGTTATTCCTCCCAAATAACCTTACAACCTGCTTCTGCATGCCATTTCAGCCAGACTTTGCAACTGTAGATTATTTTTTTCTTTTCCTTTTATTTTTTTAATGCTCAGATTGGATAGCAGCCCACACCCACACTGTGCCCTCTAAAAAATCTCCTTGAAGATATTCTCTCTAAGACCGATATGAGGGAAAGCAAACCCCCACCCTTTTCATGTGAGGAGGAGTCTCATTTCATACTAAGGACTCTCCCCTCAAAATAATCCTCTCTCCTAGCTACGTCAGCCTTAATAATTTTAAGATCTCTAGATGGGAATTAGGCTAATTGTCACTAAAGTGATTTTATACTAACTGCTTCAGCAGGTTGACATAGACGATTCACCTTAGGTGACTCCTTTCTGGCATTTGTGGGACTCACTTGCAACTGACACAAAGGAGAATTCCATTTTTAGCACCCAATTACATTAGGAACTCAATGATTACTATGTGCTGGTAGTTAATATGTTTTTTTTTTAAATTCTAATAAATAGCAACTAAGAAATAGAATATTAATAGTGAAATTTGAAGCTTGTTTTTTCTAGTTTTATTGAAAAATAATTGATATGCATCACTGTATAAGTTTAAGGTGTACAGCATGATGGTTTAATTTACATATATTGTGAAATGATTATAATAGGTTTAGTTAAAATCCATCATCTCAAAAAAAAAAGAAAAAAAATTTCTCCTCATGATGAAAACACTTAGCATCTACTCTCTTAACTTTTCTATGTATCATACAGCAGTATTAACTATAACATATACAATACATCCCTAGTGCTTATTTATCTTATAAATGGAAATTTACACCTTGTGACCGCCTTCCTCCAATTACCCCTCTCCCTATCTCCTGCCTTCATAACCACAAATCTGATTGTTTTGAGTTTGTTGTTTGTTTGGTTTTTAGATTCCACATAGAAGTAAGAATATACAATATTTATCTTTGTCTGACTTGTTTCACTTAGTATTATGCCATTAAGTTTCATGCATATTGCTCCAAATGGTAAGATTTCCGTGTTTTTTATGGCTGAATAATATTTATTGCAGGTGTATATATATATATATATATACACACACACATATATATGCATATATATGTATATGTATGTGTGCGTGTGTGTGTGCGTGTGTGTGTATACATACCAAAATTTTTTGGCTATTTTAAATAATGCTGCTGTAAACACAACAAGGGGTAGTGGGGGGAGATATTGTTTCAAGTTAGTGTTTTCACTGGCTTTGGATATATTCCTGGAGGTGGCATTGCTGGATCATATTGTAGTTCTAATCTTAATTTTTTTAGGAAACTTTATACTCTTTTCCATAGTGGCTCTACCAATTTATAATCTTACGATAGTGTACAAACTTTCCCTTTTCTTCGCAATCACATCAGCGTTTGTTATCTTTTGTCTTTTAATGATGGTTGATCTAGTAGATGTGAGGTGGTATCTCACTGTGACTTTAATTTGCATTCCCCTAATGACTAGTGGTATTGAGCATCTTTTCATGTACCTGTTGGTCATTCATATATCTTCTTTGGAAAATGTTTATTCAGGTACTTTGTCTATTTTTTAATTGAATTATTTAATGTTAATTGAATTATTTAATGTTATTTATTTATTTATTTATTTTGATATTGAATTGCATGAGTTTCTTATATATTTTGGATATAAACCCTTTATCAGATATATGGTTTGCAAGTATTTTTTTTCTATTCCATATGTTGTCTTTTCACTGTTGATGTTTTCTTTTGCTGTACAGAAACTTTTAAGTTTGATGTAATCTCTCTTATTTATTTTTGATTCTATTGCTTATATTTTAGTGTGATTTCCAAAAAATCATTACAAAGACCCACATCAAGGAGCTTTTTTCTATGTTTTATAATATAAGATGGTTTCAATGAGGATAACATTTCTTACGTTACTCCTAGTCCTTATCTTCACCAAATATATTGAAAAATCAATTTCTATGTTTCTTTTTTTCTTAATTAAATGTATTGAGATAATATTGATTCTTGATGTTGTTTAAGTTTCAAGTGTATAATTCAATAATACGTCAGATGTATATTGCATTGTGTGCTCACCACCATTTCTTACTGATGAAGCGGGTCCCATTTGTAGATAAACAGAACTTTAAGGCAAAGAAAATTATAATGACAAGGATCTAAATGCAAACTTATAGTTTGGGATAACTTACATATAGGGTTGATAGATAAAATATAAGACACAGTTTATTTTCAATTCCAGGTAAACAAAAGCTATTTTTTTCCCTGTTAAGTATGTCTCATGTAGTATTTGAGACATACATATACTAAAAAAATGTTTATCTGAAATTCAAATTTAACTAGGCATTCTGCATTTTCATCTGCTAAACCTATCAATCCTACTTACACTTACATACTAAATATTCCCCTTCCCCTTCTGAGATTCAGTGAAGTTAGAAAATGACAAGGCTACCATCCAGTTTAGCAAACCTGGTGGAATGCTTATCTCGTAGTTAATTAGCAGCACAATTTTATTCTTTAAATCAATATAACAAATTTAGACAGTTTTTTCCATGATTTTATATAATTACTTGAGGATTTGGGAACAGAGAAGAAATATGCGGGATTCAATATTTTCAAAGTGAAATGGCCTCGTAAACAAGAATGAATTATAGAAATGAAAGATTAAATGTGTGATTCATTGTTAACTGAAGGTTAGTGCTGTTGATCTTCTCAGCTGGCCTCTTACCTAGAAGCTCTGAGGAAGAATCCACTTCCAAGATTTTTCAGGTTTTTGGCCAAATTCAATGGTCGTAAGACAGAGGTGCTTAAGATTCCTTGGATGCTGTCAGCCACTACTCAGGTTGTGGAGACCACTCATACAGCTCCTTGCTAGACCTACTCCATTTCAGCAACAAGATTCATCCCTTGTGTTAAATCCCTGTCTTGCTCCAGATCTCTCTGGCTTCCTATTCTGCCACCAGCTGGAGAAAGCACTCTGCTTTAAAAGGGATCATGTGATTTCATATATCTCGCCTAGATAATCTCCCTGTTTTAATATCTACTAATTATAAATACATCTGTATAATCCCTTTGCCATGCAATTTAACATAATCATGGGAATAACACCAGGGAGAAAAGATTGTAAAGACCCTGAATAATTCTACCTACCACAGCTGGATAATA
>NW_011888818.1:752072-755855 GCF_000151845.1 Pteropus vampyrus
TATAACAAATTTAGACAGTTTTTTCCATGATTTTATATAATTACTTGAGGATTTGGGAACAGAGAAGAAATATGCGGGATTCAATATTTTCAAAGTGAAATGGCCTCGTAAACAAGAATGAATTACAGAAATGAAAGATTAAATGTGTGATTCATTGTTAACTGAAGGTTAGTGATGTTGATCTTCTCAGCTGGCCTCTTACCTAGAAGCTCTGAGGAAGAATCCACTTCCAAGATTTTTCAGGTTTTTGGCCAAATTCAATGGTCGTAAAACAGAGGTGCTTAAGATTCCTTGGATGCTGTCAGCCACTACTCAGGTTGTGGAGACCACTCATACAGCTCCTTGCTAGACCTACTCCATTTCAGCAACAAGATTCATCCCTTGTGTTAAATCCCTGTCTTGCTCCAGATCTCTCTGGCTTCCTATTCTGCCACCAGCTGGAGAAAGCACTCTGCTTTAAAAGGGATCATGTGATTTCATATATCTCGCCTAGATAATCTCCCTGTTTTAATATCTACTAATTATAAATACATCTGTATAATCCCTTTGCCATGCAATTTAACATAATCATGGGAATAACACCAGGGAGAAAAGATTGTAAAGACCCTGAATAATTCTACCTACCACAGCTGGATAATAGAATTTACATATCTTTAAATTTCCTATGCAATTCCAGTTCGTTTTCTAATATAATTTAAACAATGTATACATCCATCGGCAGTATATAAGACTTTCTATTGCTATCATCAATATTTGGTATAATACTTTTTAATTATTGCAAATGGTAGGTACATCTTACTATATATTTTTGTCACTTTCTCAATCTTTGTTTTAATTTAAAATATTTTCAAACTCCAGAAAAGTTGGGAAACTAGTACAAAAATCTTTTTTGTCCTGAACTATTAAAGAGTATGTTGCTGACATGATGTCCCTTCATCTCTAAGTAGTTTAATTTTTTCTGCAATCAGTAACATTATCTTATATAACAATAATACAAGCATCCAAATGAGGAAACTAACACTGATGTGTTATTGACATGTAATCTTCGGACTACATACAAATTAAACTAATTGTCCCAATATTATTCTTCAGGGCAAAAAAGACCCAATCCAGGATCAAAAGTTACATTTTGCTGTTACATTTTGTGTTTCTTTAATCTCCCTCAGTTTGAAACAATTCCTCTATCTTTATTTGACTTGGGTATTGACACTTTTGAAGATGGCAGACAAGTTATTTTGTAGAATGTTCCTCAGTTTGGGTTTGATTTTTTCCACACTTAGATTCAGATAATCAATTTTTGGAGAGAACATTTCAGAAGTGTTGCTATGCCCTTTTCATTGCATCCTGTTGCGTGATACACAATTTTAATTTGCCCATTACCTTGTGATGTTAACTTTAGTGACATAATTAAAGTGATATTTGCCAGGCTTTTCAACTACAAAATTACTCCTCTTTCTCCTTTTTAATTAAAATGCAATTGTTAGGAAGTGCTTTGAGACTATGCAAATCCCTGTTCTTTATGAAATTTTCACCCACTAATTTTTGCATTTATTGATTTTTTTGGTTGAATTAATTTTTTACTATAAAATTTGAATTTTAATTCCATTATTTTCTCTTGATTCATTATTTAGCATTTTTACTAAAAGTAAAGAAAGGTTTCTATCTACAATCTATTATCTACCTATCTATCGATATGAATTAATCACTTTTTTTCAAAGTATTATAATCCATTACTATTATTATTTATTTTGGTGATCAAGTTGCTCCAGAGTTTTCCAGTGAGAGCTCCTTTAAATTGGCTTTTGTATCTCTTTTCATGCCCCCTTCGTTTTGGGGGCACTTCTTTATTTCCAGCATAGACAAAATGCTCCAGGTTTATATTGTACTTCTACTTTGCCAGTTCTAAAATCAGCTATTTCTCAAAGGAGGCCTAGTTTGTTTTATTGAAGAATATTATTTAGAAATCAAGATATTCAATTTAGTCATGTATATCACTGCTTGTCTTGTTATCACTAATCTTCTCAGTAGAGTCAGAGTGAGCACAAATGTGCACACACACACTTACATCTATATTTCTTTATATATCTTTTAATATTGAAAATTATATAATTTTCTGATATAATTTCAATTCGACAGCACAAGGTACATTCTAGTTTTCTCCTTTCTCATGTGTGTAACTCTTTCCTCCAACAGTGAACCACTTGGCTGTCATTATCCTCAATATATTTACCTATTGATTACCTCTCTCTGCAAGTAATCAATTGCCCATTGCTCCCACCGAGTCTGCCTACCCTTCCACACGAATGATCTCCTCTTCTTTTTCAGGGTCTAATACCACACACAGGGGTGCCATTGTTGTCACCCACACAGATATTCTTTTCTCCTTTCTTGCACTCTGAAACTTTTGGCCTAGACTGCTGTTACTGCTGTCATTCCATGATGGATGTCCTTCTACCCCACATTACATCCCCTCCAAGCTCTCTCCTCTGACTTCCTTCATGTACAGTTTCATCACTACACTCAGACCTGGACACTTTGAGGCAGATCACTCTTCATTTCCAATCCCAAACCCTGTACACATAGATGCCTACCTTGTTTCGGCTCACCTAAAGATTTACATTAAATCATTAAACAAGGGAGGAGGAGAGAGAGGAAAAGATGGAGAGTGGAAGTAAGAAGAATTAACCCACTGATTTAATTGTCATTTCTGCAATTAATACTGAGCTTGAAAACTTTTCATGTGTATCGCCCATTTGAATTTTTCCTTTTAAGTAGTATATGTTGAACTATCTTATCCATTTGTGGATGTTATATTCCTACTCATGCTAATGTATAAGAGTACTTTATATAATCCAGATACTAATTAGTTATATTTTGCACGTATTTGTGCATTTTCTTACTTCATTTTTTAACAGTGTATATAGGTGCTTCATTTTTCCACAACCACGTAATATATGATTTAACCTTCCTACAGAAGTCTGCAATGTGCAATGCTACCTATCAAATGTGTATAAAAGAGTGAGTTTGTTTCTGGGGTCTCCATTCTGCTATATTAGTACATTTATTACCCAAGTACTAATATTACATATAGTATTATTATATCATAGTGCAATAATTTCTACTTTTAAGAGTAGTTATTCAAGGAAATTTGCATATATGTATATATTTAAAATCAGTTAGAATGTTTTAATAGAATTTATGTTGAGATTATTGTTGGGATTGTGTTAAATATATATATAAATTTAGAGAAAACTGACATTTTTAAAAATTGAATTCTTGAATCTATGAACTTCAAATGTATTTTTTATTTTATGTAGGTCTTCTTTAATGACTCTCAATACAGACTTTTTTATTAATAAAGGTCATGCACCTGTCAGGGAAATAGATTCTTCTTACCATATACCTTGTGATGCTATTATCCTTAAATTTTTTTAAATTTCTATTTGCCTATTGCTAAAGTATTAAAATATATTTGATTTTTATATATTGATCTTGCACTTAGTATCTTAACTAAACTCTATTATTCATTTTTATGCTCCTTCTATTTATTTATTTTTGTCTTATCCATAAGTTACAACCACGGTTAAAATTTTATAAAATTAATAATATATGGCATCTTTGTTCCTAATGCTGTTTAACGCTGACCTAAGGGCTTAATGATTAAGGGAGTGGTTCTGCAGTATATGCAAAAGAGGAAGAATAAAGAAAGAAAATAAGTGAGTTATAGTTCTATTAGACTACACAAAGCCAGTCTGGATCAAGGAGAAAGAAAAGAGAAAAAGT
>NW_011888818.1:755905-760150 GCF_000151845.1 Pteropus vampyrus
TTGGGATTGTGTTAAATATATATATAAATTTAGAGAAAACTGACATTTTTAAAAATTGAATTCTTGAATCTATGAACTTCAAATGTATTTTTTATTTTATGTAGGTCTTCTTTAATGACTCTCAATACAGACTTTTTTATTAATAAAGGTCATGCACCTGTCAGGGAAATAGATTCTTCTTACCATATACCTTGTGATGCTATTATCCTTAAATTTTTTAAAATTTCTATTTGCCTATTGCTAAAGTATTAAAATATATTTGATTTTTATATATTGATCTTGCACTTAGTATCTTAACTAAACTCTATTATTCATTTTTATGCTCCTTCTATTTATTTATTTTTGTCTTATCCATAAGTTACAACCACGGTTAAAATTTTATAAAATTAATAATATATGGCATCTTTGTTCCTAATGCTGTTTAACGCTGACCTAAGGGCTTAATGATTAAGGGAGTGGTTCTGCAGTATATGCAAAAGAGGAAGAATAAAGAAAGAAAATAAGTGAGTTATAGTTCTATTAGACTACACAAAGCCAGTCTGGATCAAGGAGAAAGAAAAGAGAAAAAGTGACTTTAAAGAAGTGAAGTTTTTTCACAGTTACAGTTGGGCATTTTTCTTCCCCAGTTGAGTGTTATCAGGTTGGATCTGATAATACCCCAGCTAGTGAGACTCTGGTTAGTTTTCCCAGAAAGCAGGGCTTGTCAAGGACACAGTGTTCTTTCTTTTCTCGTTCCCCTGCTGGAAGTATAGAGATTTTTCTCTGACCTGTACTTTGGGAATCTGGTTGAGTTCCTGGAGGTAAGTCTCATAATATTGTGGGGAACTCCTATGACTGAGTCTCCATGGGGTTTTAGCATAGGTGACACCATTGGGCCTATGGTTTTTTCTGTAATACATCCTTTATTTGTTGACTGATTTTCTAGTAATGAATTATACTATATAGTAAGCCCATATTTACAGAGTGTATTACACTCATGCATCACTTAATGGCAGGGATATCTTCTGAAAAATGTGTTAGGCAACTTTGTTGTTGTTTGAACATCACAATGTACTTATACAAACCTAGATGGTGTAGCCTACTACACACTTTGGCTATATGTCATAGCCTATTAATCCTAGACTACAAATCTGTACAGCATGTCACTATACTGAATATCGTAGATAATCGTAATGCAATGGACATACAAAAGGTACAAAAAATATGATATATATATAAAAAAAAGTAGTACACCTATATAGGGCACTTACCATGAATGGAGCTCGCAGAACTGGAAGTTGCTCTGGGCAAGTCAGTGAGGGAGCAATGAGTAAATATACAAGCCTAGGACATTACTGTATGCTACTTTATAAACATTGTACACTTAGGCTGTACTAAATTTATAAAAAGTATATTTTTCTTCAATAATAAATTAACCATAGTTTACTGTAACTTTTTAAATTTTAACTTTTGCATTCTTTTGTAACACTTAGCCTAAAATACAAATATATTATAACAATGTTAAGATGACTATAACATCACTAGGCACAGGAAATGTTCAGCTCCATTATAGTCTATAGAATCACCATCATATATGTAGTTCGTGGTTGATGGAAACATTGTTATGTGGTTTATGACTATTCTATTTATCTATTACAAGATTCAGAGTTAATATTTTGCAGCTATATTTATGAGAAAATTAGATGATTTTCCTTTCTGCCATTTTTTACAATGATTTTTAGGATACACTACCTGCATAAAATTAGTTCTGAAGTGTATACTCCTTTGTAATCACCAAAAATTTATGGCAGCTATTAAATTCATGTTAATATGAATGTTAAATACAACGTGATAATGGTGTCATCTGATCTTGGGTTTTCAGATTTTCTTAAGGCAATTTTTGAAGTATTATTTTCTAAAAAGTTGCCTATTATATTTAAAATTTCAAATTATATTGATATGAAATCATTCAAAATAATTTGATTTTATTTTTAATATCTTCATGATATGCATGATTTCTTCCTTTTATGATATTGGATAATTGTACTTTGTCTCTTTTTTTATGATCAATTAAAACAAACATCTATTAATTTATCTTTTCAGTGTATCAGTTTCTTGCTTTGCTGTTCCTTTCCATTATATTAAAAATATACTTTTTAAATTAATTTCTCCTCTTTTATGCATAATTTTATTCTCTCTATTTATTTGATTTTTTTTTATATTTCTAACTGAGTATGATAGATTAATGACTCATTTTTTTTTTAACTTTTCTTTCACACAACTCATGAAAACAAGGTAATTGTATCTTTATTGTGGCAGAAATAGAGTGCTTCCAGAAGTTTCATTCTTAATATTTTTTTCTGTTAATACAAGAATATTAGTTGATCCCTTATACTTCCTTCATATGGTCTTTTACTGAGTCACAGTCACTTATTAAGTTTGACTTTACATACGATAATGTTAATACTTAAATTATTTAGTTCTATGAGTTTTGATAAAGTCCTGTAGCCATCTACAATCAAAATATAGAACATTTCCATCAAGCCCAAGTTTTCCTCATCGCCGTTAGTTTTTCAGATCTGCCTCACTCCTATCTCTTGGACACTAATCTATTTTCTTTCTAGAATTTTGCCTTTTTATAACATCATGTAAAAGTGTCTTTTAAGTCTGGTTTTCTTCATTTAGGTTAATACATCTGAGATTCATCTATGTTGTTATATCAGTCATTTGTTCCTTGCTATTGCATAGCAGTATATCATTTTATGGATGCACAAATTTTAATTTTTTAATTTTTTTAATACATTCTCCAAATGTTGAGGAACATGAGTTTTTTTTAATTTTTAGTATTTATGAATAATGTACTTATACAAATTTATGATAGAAGTTTTTTCTTGTGGGTTTCTTTCTTTTGTAAACATAAATTTTAATTTTTCTTTGGTAAACACCTAGGATAGGAATTTCATCATTGTAAATAAAGTGTATAGTTAATGTTTTAAGAAATTTCAAACTCTTTTCCAAAGTGATTGTACCATTTTGCATACCCACCACCAACTTAACTGGAGGTCGATTCTGATATGTGTATAATGGCATCTTTCATATTTTCTTGAGTAACGAATATTCTATATTGTTGATATCTAATGAGCACAGAACATGTATTTTCATGAACCTTCATAAGATCAGTTTAGTTGCATCGATGTTGTGCTGAAAGTATACAAAGATAATTTTATGAAACCTGCAATGATTTATTAATTGAATGATTTGAAAATTGTTTTTGGTAGCTATCATTCTGCAAACCCATATTGGTTTTGG
Source organism: Pteropus vampyrus (assembly GCF_000151845.1). Lineage (NCBI taxonomy): Eukaryota > Metazoa > Chordata > Mammalia > Chiroptera > Pteropodidae > Pteropus > Pteropus vampyrus. The sequence continues at coordinate 759,194 of NW_011888818.1, forward strand.
TTTATTGTTACTTTATAAAACCAACTTAGACTATTTGCCAGGGTCTTTGAGCAACAATCTATAAATGCAAATCAAAATGTTGACTGTTTGCATATTATAATGGTCCTTAACCTTATACTGCCTGTACACATTAAACAAACACCTAATGTGTTTTCTGTGTATTTATTTATAAAGCAGTCATTAGTCATACTCATTCCTTATTATTTTTTAAAATATCTTACATTTATTATTAACAATTGCTATTGCAAAATTATTGCTTAATTTTGATTCATTGTACCTACTTGGGATGAGATAAAGCAGTATTTGAGAGAAAATTTTTTCTAATATTTGTTTTAATAAAACTAGTGTTTATGTTTTCTCTCATGGAGCCCAAATCTAAAATGGCAACTGAATAATCATCATGGACTCATGCTCTTTTGAGCTTGGTAATGCCTTTCGTTCTCTAAGTTGTCTCATGATGCATTCACCATTTCTTCTAGAGCTCTAAATGTGATAAAAAGTGCAAACACTTTTAAGAAACTTTCTTAGAACAACTCAACTAACATCTCATTGCCTAGCTAGTCACATAACCACTCATAATTTATGGAAGAGTAGCAAATGCATAAGTATTATTTATTTTGGCTGGAGAATTGTTGCTACAATAATATATGAGTTTAATTAGTAAGAAAAAGCAAGGAGTGGGTAGCTAGTTGGAGTCTGTCTTTATTCCAATCAAATCTGAATTTTCAATAGTGAGTTTTAAAAATGTACAAAAGGAATGAAGAAATGAGTGAATAAAGGCAGTTACAATAGTTTCCACAATAGATTATCAGTGTATGAATTATTTCATTGGTTTTGAGAATAGAGAATTTTCCTTTTAGTTCAATAATTATATTTTACGTCTATAGCTGCCATTTACAGTACTAAATACAAAAAAGATATTTCTAGCCTAAAGAGCTCTCTTAGTGTTCTTAGGGA
>NW_011888818.1:760810-769584 GCF_000151845.1 Pteropus vampyrus
CATATCATGGCAGCTTTGCTAAATTAGACATTTGCATGTTTAAGAATGTATTTGTAGTAGCTGTGTAAATACAACCATTTCAGAGATATTGTGTTGGCTGGCTTTTTGAGTAATAATCTAAGACTGATCATCAACAATGTAGAATTCTTCAGTTTTGCCAATTCTTCAGGGACTGAATACAGGAACAGATGCATAGAGATTCTGAAAAAGCATGAGGTTTGGATTCAGACAGACCAAGTATGTGAACATTGTACTATTTAACTTCTTTTAGTACAAGTTTTATAATTTGTAAAAAGAGATGATAATACCTAACATATAGCAATTTGGTGAAGCTGTTAAAGCATGTGGTAAGTTTCGATGCAGTGTCTGATATATTATTTAAAGCCTCAATATATATTTAATTATATATGGTTTGGACTTTGGTTAACTTATTAACTCTGGATAACTTATTAACACTTCTGAAGGGATTGCTCTAGAATCATGCAGTGCCCATCTTAGAACGAACTAATAAAACTCTACTAATTTTGTTAGTACCCATAGAGGATGATTGAGAGAAATAAGATTAGTCCTTAAGTGGTATATTTTGCTCTCCATCAGGCTGACTTTTTAATAATTAAGGACCAGGGAAGAGAAGAATTAGTGTTAGAGAGAGTCTGAAGTTCAGGACAGCATGAGGTTACACTGACAAGTATTTTTTTGGTAAATGATCTGGAAAATTCATTTCACAACAGCAAAGTACAAACTGTCTATGGACTACGTTAGCATGTGCATGCATTTTTTTGCACGATTATTGAGAAGTGCAAAGTGGCAGGATTTCAGCAGGAGATGAAAGGCTAAGGACAAAGTGCTAAATAAAGTAGAACAATCTAGGAGTAGGGAAGCTGATGCACTGTTGATCTTATGAATACAAAATCTGATCAGACAAAAAAAAGTATTAATTAGGGTAAAAAAAACTCTTCATTAGAAATGCATCATTTTTATATATTGGATCTCAAAAATAAAATAGGATGCTGCTGGCAAAACACTGATGACCATTTGAATGCACACATTTAGGGCAATGCTGTTGGAAATGGATGCAGTGTAGTTATAGAAAATGACTGTAAGAGAGACAATAAATAGTTGAAGAGGCAAAGGAAGGCAAAGCTGCATAGAAATATTTCACTCATCAGGGGGGATTATGAAACATGATTTGGTCAGCAAGCATGCTGCAAAAGTCACAAAGTGATCAGAAAATCAGAGACTAATGAATACCTTAGATCACATAGTATCAAAAAAATTAAAATGAAAGGAGAGCATGATAGGCCGTATGAAGAATATTACCTTAAAGAGGTGATTATAGGAGAACTGGGAAAGAGAAGGTTGTTAAAATCTAGAGGTTTTCACTAATCTCACAAGCTATTCATCTATTATCCTCTCATAGATGCAAAAATCAGCATGAATAGTGATTTTTTTTATTCTTTTTACTATTTGGAACTATAGTATAGAATTCAAAAGTCCTATGCATGCAATTGTTTATTTTTTATCTTAGGATTTTTTATTGAAGCAAAAGTTTGGTATCAATTTACCCAATTCAGAAGACAGGCACTCAGAGATTTGCGAGGACTATTTGGAATAAAAATACAGATTTATCTTGGCAGCCTTGGTTTTTGATGGTTAATCAGTCTTCAATCATATCATGTAATATTAAGAACTAAGAGTCTTATAAAGTAATAGAGAATCCCTAAAGATGAGCATAATATAACAGTGAAGCATCTAGGGAGCTAGTTTCACTGAATGTAATGACAGGAAGACAGTGATTGCTGCAAGTTCTGTCATTAGATAGCATGACAGCAGCCATTGGTATGATGCCCAAGGAGAGAATGAGGCACTAAAGAGTTTAGACGAACAGGTCCCAGAATCCAGAGAATAATCGGAAATTCAAGTCTTGAGATTTGGGATCTGGAATTTGGCATAGGTAACATTATATCTGTATGATAAAATCACCAAGCTTAATGGAAACCCTGATTTTATCATTAGGATAACTAATATGAGCAAATTTAATGTTAAATCACATCATAGTTGAACTAAATGTACTGTGCGGTTAAAATACTTTAAAGTTTTCAGCCATATTCAGAAAGAGGGTAGAAAGCATATTGAAAATGAGAAACATCGATGGATCTACTGACCGTGGTAGAGAAAATATAAAGATGGCAGACTGTAAACCAATAATTATAAAAACCCAGTAAATTTATATGGCTTCTTTTTTTTTTTCTATTTCTGATCACTATCTACTAATACAGGTAAGTCTCACAGTCTAAATATTATACTTATTTAAGAAAGTTATTAAGATGCTCGATTGATTAGTGTTCTCATTTCTTAGCACAATTTATTCTTTTCCAAATTTCAATCTTTCTCCTGTGTAATTTGGTTCATCATCAATGAGATCTGCTATGACAACGTATCCCAACATTTTTCTCTTTTTTTCTTTTACTAAGGAACTTGTCTCAAAATTACAAACTGTCAAAAATAACTTCCTAGAATGTTAAGTATGTCAAGATGAAATCATTGATTTCTCTTCCAAGATGATTCCTCTTCTAGATTCTTCCATATGCAATCTATTTTCATTATTCATGGGTTTCATATTTGTGATTTTGTCTACTCACTAAAATTTATTTTTAATCCGAAAATCAATACCCATAGCACTTTTGCAAATATATAAAATTTTTTGAGTCATCAGGACATGTTTCCAGCTGATGTAAAAAAAATGGCAGTGATCTGCCTTGTGTTTTGGTTCTCATAACATAAACAAGTGTGTTTTTATGATCTATTTAGTGTCTTCACAATTTTGTTCTTTTTTGGTGATTTTGCTATTTTAAATGGCCCCCTAGTGTAGTGCTGAAGTGCTTTCTGGTGTTCTCAAGCACAAGACTGTGGTGTGCCTTACAGAGAAAACATACATCTTAGATAAGCTTTGTTTAGGTGAGAGTTACACTGCTATTGGCTATGAGTTTAATGTTAGCAGGTCAAAACTATATATTATATACGCTGTCTTTAAGTAGAAATACATGTAAGTCAAGGTTATGTAATGATTGATCAATAAAAATGTTGTGACCAGAGCCTCAGAGGAACCTAACCTTGCATTTCCCTAAGGGATAAGGGTTCAGTATTTAATAATTTGTTGTTCAAGGTGACTTTATACAACATAATTATAACAAAATATGAAAATCAACTGTATATCAGCAACTATATTATTTTTAACATTATTTACACATTCAATATCTTAGGTTTGGGTCTTTTTTTAATTATACCCTAGATGAATGACTAGGGCAAAGGTGAACTCTGATTTGGGCCAGGAAAAAAAAATCTGGCAAGAAATGTGTGAGACCCAAGAGCAAAAAGTCAGCATAATGGGATGGCTGAGTTTTTTAAAGATAAGCAGGCAAATATGAGCAGAGAATTGTATAAGAAGGATGCAGAAAACAAAAGTCAGATATAATAAACAGCTCTGTCAAAACTATAGGTACTTTGGTATCAAGTTATAGAGGGTAGGAAGTGATTCAGTCAACAGCCATCATGTGTGCCCTGCATGTGACGTGCCATCCTGCCTTCTTGGCAAGGAGTGGCCCCATATTCCTCCTGATGTCCTGAGGCTTGTATCTGTTCAGAATATTGGTACTTGTTTATATTCAGTAGGTATATATTCTGTTGTTTTAAGCTTTTCTTCCTCTAATATTTCTATTAAAATTTTTCGTCTTCACACATCCAACAGAACCTTTGCAATTTCAGCCTTGAGCAATTCCTAGAAGAAACCAACATTTGTAAGAAACCATGATCATCATTTCCTCCATCCACAAATAAAGGTAATACTAGTACTAACTGCCTATATTTAGCACAGGATGGCCGTAAGCATATTAAGCTCATGTAAGAAAACATTTCTATTAATTTATGGATTCTCAGAGCCCTTTACTCCTCCTAACATTGTGAGGCTTTCCAGTTCTCTGATAACTACATTTTCCAGAGAATGTATAGAACTCAAATTGATTATTGATTATCTCCAGCAGAAGGTGTATCTTCTGTGAACTTTACCCCTGTAAAGTGAGTTTAATTTTTGTTCAAAGGAAATAGAGAAAGTCTGGTTTGTTCAGTGAATTTCAAAATGTTCAGTAAATTTGACACCATGTGAACCAAAAGCTGCTATGCAGCAAAAGTGTAAGAATCAGTGTTTTAATGATCTTTTAAATTGTATGTTCTAGTACTAAGCTGTTTTCCCACCTACTGAGAATGTTATAAACAAATGCAATTAATCCTAGAGCTGGAAGGAAATTTAAAGTTCTGTTTTAGTTGATCTGCATTATGACAAGTTCACATGGAATTTTTCAGTGTTAAATTGTGATAATCTGTAAGTATAATAGAACTTTAGCATCAGGAGGCTCATACATTTGGATAATAGGAGATAGTTTCATGGATTGATGGGACTGCAGCTCCAGTCTGAATGAGTAAATATTAACTGTATGAATGAGAGAAAAAAGGTAATACTAAGGTTGCAATCAGCATGGACAAACGCAGAGTGTGGGAGAAAAAGTATTGACTAAATGCTCTAAGACAGCTTCCTGGGAGAAAATGGGATTTAAGCATGGGCCAGATACATAGGGTAACTATACGAATTTTTACTTGATTTCAGAGGCAATCACTCTACTTCTTTAAGTATATATATATAAAAAAGAAAAACGTGTTGAGTAAAATGAGCAGGATGAATTAGGAAGCTATGGAGGAAGACCGAAAACAAAATGGAGGGCTAAAAAAGGATTTCACATGGCACCCTAATCGAGTAGTCTCATTGATTGGAATATAATATTTCTGGAACTTTTGCTGAAAAATTATGGTGTGAACTAGAACAGATATTTGGCTGTTCTATGTCCTATGGCCAATAATACCACCTTGAAAGTATTGATTTCATGACTTATAATTCCTGTTACTTCAGTAGTTTGCCCACTCTAACCTGTATATCGAAATTATCTTCCAAAAAATCAAATTAGTTTGTGTTACTTCCCAAATTATTTATTATCATTCTTTCTTTTTTTTTTTTTTTGCAGCTTCATGGCCTCTTGAATGAAGCTCACTACACTCAGCACAGCCTGTGAGATCCTTTTCTACTTTTCTTTTGCATTTCTATTCCATCTCTTCTTGTTAAGAATTCTATGTTTAACATGCTAAACCAGTATCTTACCTGTTATGTTATGCTTTACATGCATTCGTGCCTTTCAAATTTTCATTTCTTCAGTCTGTAATGTCCTCCTCTATTCCACAACTATCTTTAAAGTTTCAGATCTAATGTTACATTTTTTGTAAAATCTTGATTTTCTTAAGTTGAATTAGTTTCAGACATGGTTAAGAAAACTGAATTTGTATTCTGAAAGATGGAATTTGATTATATTTACCACTTACTAACTCTGAGAGTTGGCTGCATTCGTACCCAGTTCAACGCATTACAAGTATCTTATTATCTGCAAATCATAGATAAAATCTGTATATCCTGTGATCGTTTGTGAAAATTAAATAAGATAAAGTATGAAATTCAGGGCACTAGGAAAACTTCACTAAATTAAAGTTATCATTACCAATTACACAAAACAATCATCTCACTTTATTGTTATTAGTTCTTAATAACTCTCCCCACACCTGTACTATAAAATTCTATAGAATAAAAAGCATTTTCTTCATTTTTTTCCATATCTTCTAATTCTATCACAGTGTCTACAATATAATAGGCATTTAATAATTGTTTATATCAATATGTAAAATTCATAGAGGCACACTGAGAATAGGGTAAATAGTATTTCTCATAAAGTTAGAAGGAGGTAAATTTAAAACTGGAAGAAAAAAAACCTTTAGAAGCCTAGTTTTCTATTGTCTCTTCTTTAGTAGAACGTTTCCAACATGTAGTTTAGATCATCTGAGTCCTATGACTAAGAAAAAGAAGTCTGTGATCAAATAACATGTTCAACACAGCATACTACATCCTGTTTTAATGATTTATAGATTTATATTGAAGCTTCACAAGTCCCTTTAGTAACAGTTTAACACAGAATTCCCTACTATTCATCACTCTAATCATTACGTTTGGGTGCCTGAGTAACACTAGTCCCATACATAGAAATAGTTTTCAATGGCACATTACTGGGAATTCTTCACTGTAAGATAGATCCTTTTTCAAATCAAACTCTTTATGATTGAGTCAGCCTTATTTTACATCTAGATCTTAGTAAATTTTTGTTCAATGAGAAAAACTCTTTGTATATCTGGTCATAGATTTTCTAGTCTATGCCATAGGAACATCATGAATGTTTGTCCCAATTATCAATTGAACCTCTATACTTGTCACAATTATTTTTTGTAATTTTTAATCTGAGAAAATATTGTGAAGACCTATGGCAAAATAAATTACCATCTAAATAAACAAGATTATCTAAAAAGATATAACAAAGTTGTTTGGGTCTTGGGCACAAAATCTAAAAACTGAGTACAATATTGACTGATATTATTCCAGGAATCTGTATAAAATCTTTTTTTTTTCTTTTAAAAAAAACAAAGAACAAAAATAAAAACAAAACAATCCTCCTATTTACCTTTGATTTGTGTTTCTTGGGTATTTGCCTTATAGGAGAGTTATGTGTCAGGAAAGCAATCGAGCAAAAATGACGATGACCTTGGAAGAAGCATTTTCAATTCCCTAGATGTTTTTCTATCCTTTGATATATTTTGAAGAAAGCAGAGAAATGAAAATCTGCTTATCCTATTTACCCATAGGGAATAGTAGAAACCTATTTGAAACTCAAGTTCTTTGTCACACAATTAAGGAGAGACTTTAGATGAGGACATAGACTTGGAGCCAACACAGACTATACATTGAGAAGTTGCTCACTCTTCTAAGGTAGATTCATGATTGTCTTTCCAGATTCTAAATAATAAAGAACTAACGTTGATAACTTTTCTTATTTGAGCTGTGAGTGATAATATCTGAAGAGATAAATTTGGTAATTAAGGCAATAATTTCCATTTGAGAAGATTTAAGAACATTTGAAGTTTAATGATCTGAACTTCAAAAGTGCTGTAAATCTGAGCCTACAGCTGGAGGGGGTCCAGACTGCCCGACATTCATGATCCACATGGTTGTTTTAGAAATGCATACTCTGAGATTGTGAACTAGAATTTAGTTGTGTTGTTGGAACCTGATACTTTCAAAAGGAAAAAACAAAAAAGTTAATTACAGCTCTGTAAGTTCATTATTATTTACCAAACAGTGATTTTCATACTTGATCATCTGTAGCACTATTGATGAACAATTGTTTACTAAAATATTAGACAGTGAAATATGCCATATATTACATTTCTAATTTAAATTGTTTCACATGTCATCAACTTGGGACTTCTATTACACTGAATATCAAAAAATAGAATTTCTAAAATATAGAGTGAGACCACGTAAGTTGTCCTATTTTACCACTTTTGATTGTGTGTCTGCAAGTCCTTTCAGCTTAATGAGGACTGTTTTTCTCACCTGCATTACAGATCAGTTGGACTACAGTTTTTATGGTGACTACATTCAACTAAATTCAACAGTGTTTTAAAAAAAACATTTTAAGAGCCAATAAGTATAAAAGACAAATGCTAGCAAGCTCATGAAAGTGTAATTATACAAAGTGCACAAAATTTCCCGTCATTAGCCTAGCACTCTTATCTTACTTTTTCCTTTACAGTATGTCATATATATTTTTCCTTCAAAATCCATAATTAATTTCATGACTACCATTACAGCAAATGATATAATTACTCATTACAGTTGTGGGTAATTGTATACAAAGCTATTATGAGTTAATCATTGTCTTTGATTTGATTTGTTAACTAGAAGCATTATTAGGATTTTTTTTTCCCCTAGAGGCAAGATTAAGGGGAAAAAATATCTGTTGTAGTATCTATTTTCAGCTTGTGAATTAAAGTAATTGTAAGGCCATATCTTCAAGACAGAGAGATTTCATATGCTATTATTTAAAAACTTAAATGTCTTGGCAATAAAAATTCCCAAAAAATCTTAAGCACAGCACATCCACTGTGATGTTACAATTCCTCCAGAACTTAATCACAACTTTATACAATGAGGGGGGAACAAAATATTATATAGATTGTATGTTTTAACTCCCTCGTTACACATATGAAGAAACTGTTGGCCAGTGAAATATATATCTTGGAGAATTATTTATTTACCACCATGGTCCCCTAAACTCCGGAAGCAGCTAGCTTTTTTCTGTTCTTCTATTTGAATACTCCCCTTTGATTCTTATAAATAAACAAAATTGGTCTCTATGTCTTCTTTCACATTGTTGTTCTAGTGCTTATAAATATAACAATATTTACGCACATCCCTCTTCATACTCCTAACACATCCAAATTATAACCATCCTTCCAGGACCAGCACACATTCTACCTCTCCTAAAAGTCGTACTTAATTATTCCAGCCAATGGTGACCTCTCCCTTCTTTAAACATTTATAATATTGTATTGTTTCATTATAGGTAATATTTATCATGTGCTTGCTCTGTCTCTTCTCTAAGATCAGAAACAGGAAAATAAGGTCCACTTGAATATCTCTTATTAAACATAATGCTAGAAATTCTAGTACAATAAGGCCAACAAAAGAAAATAAATATCATTCAGATAATAAGGGAAGAAATAAAACTATATCTATTTACAAATGACATGAATATATACAAAAATAAACTTCACAGAAAACTTTTTTT
>NW_011888818.1:769634-770524 GCF_000151845.1 Pteropus vampyrus
AATATCATTCAGATAATAAGGGAAGAAATAAAACTATATCTATTTACAAATGACATGAATATATACAAAAATAAACTTCACAGAAAACTTTTTTTAAGTCCTCTGATAACTAATTTATAAGTGAACTCAGCAACGTTATAAAACACACATATCAGCTGTATTTATACATACTAGCAATGATAATGTGGACTCTGAAATATAAAATAAAAAACAATTTAACCCATTTCCATTTGCCTTGAGAATACTTGCTGACAGTGCTTGCAGCTGCAGCAGTTACCCCAATTTGTGTAACTCACAAATTACATTTCTAACCTAACCCCCAAAGTTTGCCATGAAATCTCTCTCCTTTATTATTAATTTTGCATTGCTCTAGTATATGGATAGTCTGAAAAAAATGACATTATTCTATTTATAGCATTCTGTTTTTATTATTTTATTTTTTATTTTTTTAAGTTTATTGAGGTAATACTGGTTAATACAATTATATAATTTTTAGGTGTAATTAGGTGTAAATTATAATTTGACAAATGTATATTCTATTGTGTTTACCACTCAAAGTTCAGTTTCCTTCAGCTACCATATATTTTATCCCCTTTACCCACTTCACCATCTCCTTACCACCCTATATTTGACCCACTTTATCTCATCTACTTACCCTCTCCTCAACCACCCGCTACTCTCAGCTAACCACTAGTCTATAGTCCATATCCATGAGTCTCTGTTTGTTTGTCCTGTACACTTGTTGCTTTTAGGTTTATATCCCACATATAAGTGATATTATGTGATTTTCTACTTTTTCAGTCTGGCTTATTTCGCTTAGTATGATTATTTCAAGGTCTGTCCATGTTGTCACAAATGGTAATATTTCATCTCTTCTTATGGCTGAGTAA
>NW_011888818.1:770574-770896 GCF_000151845.1 Pteropus vampyrus
TCCAGTTTTCCCAGCATCATTTATTGAAGAGGCTTTCCTTTCTTCACTGTATGTTTTTGGCTTTTTTCTCAAAAATTATTTGCCCATATAAATATGGGTTTACTTCTGGACTCTGGATTCTGTTCCACTGGTCCGTATGACTGTTTTTCTTCCAATACCATGCCGTTGTAATTACTGTTGCTTTGTAGTATAATTTGAAGTCGGGCAGAGTGATGCCTCCAGCCTCGTTCTTTTTTCTGAGGACGACTTTGGCAATTCGTGGTCTTTTGTGCTTCCATACAAATCTGATGATTTTTTGTTCTATTTCTTTAAAAAAAGCCAG
>NW_011888818.1:770946-790375 GCF_000151845.1 Pteropus vampyrus
TTCTTTTTTCTGAGGACGACTTTGGCAATTCGTGGTCTTTTGTGCTTCCATACAAATCTGATGATTTTTTGTTCTATTTCTTTAAAAAAAGCCAGTGGGATTTGATGGGGATTGCATTAAATCTATATAATGCTTTAGGTAATAAGTCATTTTAACTATGTTGATTCTTCCAATCCAAGAACGTGGAATATCTTTACATTTCTTTGTATCTTCTGAGATTTCTTTTAACAGGGTCTTATAGTTTTCATTATACAGGACCTTCACTTTTTTCGTTAAATTTATTTCTAAGCATTTTATTCTTTTTGCAATTGCAAAAGGAATTATTTTTTCCACTTCTTTTTCTGACACTTCATTATTACAGTATAGGAATGTTATGGATTTTTGAACGTTGATTTTGTATCCAGAGACTTTACTGTATTTGCTTATTGTTTCTAGTAGTATTCTTGTGGAATCTTTACTCATTGAGTTTTTTCAGAAGTACCATCCTGAATTCTCTGTCATTTAGTTGCATAGTTCAATGTCTAAACTTATTTTCTGGAGATTTTTCTCTTTATTTCTGAGATGTCTTGTTACTTTGGTTGTTCATGGTATTTAATGGACTATTTCTCCACCTGGGCATTAATGGAACTGTATTCTGCCATTTTTCCAGAAAGAAGATTTATTATATAAAGGTCTCTCTTTACCCTGCTGCAAAGAAGGTGCTCTTCTTTTGATTTCCAGTAGGTCGTGTCTAACCCTCTCGGACCCTTGATTTAAATAAAGCCTTAATAATACCTTTTTTATTTTCTTGTAGATATTTAATCACACTCAGTACCCTCCATTTCAGTCCCTGTCAGTGTTGCAACAGTCTCGGTAGCATTTGCTTAGATTCCCCTGGGGTTCCATAGTGTTAGGTCTTGGAGGGTATAAGGAGAGGGGCCCTCTGGCTTGGAAGTTGGAGGCTGCAGCTCAGCCTCAGTTTTGCAACTCAGCCTCAGTTTTGCAACCAGGGCCAGTAAAAATCAGTTGTTGTTTATCTGCAGTCTCATCCGGCTTCTCTGCTTTTCTGCCCTGATGACTGGGCCCTGCCGCTGGCTATGTGGAACTCACAGCTCTTCCAGGCAGGACTGTTCAGGGAAGTCACCCCACTTTCACCCCTCTCCCTCCTCCTGTAGGGGGCTCCATAGGCTGCTCCATAGTTTTTGTAGGTAGAGACAAGATTATCTTAAAAATTATATGAAGAGGCAAAAAAAATTAAAAAAAATAAACAAATTTTATGAAAGAAGATTGAGTAGGAAGAATCAGCCTACTTGATTTCAGGATTTATTAGGGCTAGAGTAATCAAAACTCTATTGTACTAACAATGAATAAACACATACATCAATAGGACAGAATAGAAAATCCAGAAATAGACTCACACAAATATTCGAATGATTTTGGATAAGGGTATAAAATCAATTCAGTGGAAGAAAGGTAGCCTTTACAACAATGGTTCTGGGCAATTAGAAATTTATAGGCCAAAAACTAAACTCACAGCAAAGTCCACAGATTATATAAAAATTTACTCAAGATAAACCATGGATATCATGTAAAACATAAAGCTATAAAATTTTTTGAAAAATATGTGAAAATTTTGAGGATCTAGGTCTAGGCAAAGATCCTAAGACTTCAAACCAGGAGTATTACACAGAAAAGGAAAACAATAAATTGAACTTCATAAAAATTAAAAACATTTGCTCTGTTAACAAGATAAAAAGACAAAACTACACACTGGGAAAAAATATTTTCAAATTACACATCTGACAAAGAACTACTATCTAGAATATATAGAGCACTGTGGATTGAATGCTTTTATTTTCAGCATTTAATGATCAAGCCCTAAGGCCCAATGTGATGGTATTTGGAAGGATCTTTGAGAGACAATGAGAGTTTGATGAGGTCATGCGATGGAACTCTCATGATGAGATTAGTGTTTTGTGTTTTTATAGAAAGAGAGACTCTTCCATCTCTCTCTATCTCTTTCCTCTCCACTGTGAGGACACAGTGAGAAGGTGGCCATAAGCAAACCAGGAAGAGAATCCTGATTGGAAACAGAATGGCCAGTACCTTAATCTTGGACTTCCTGGCCTCAAGAATTATGAGAAATAAATGGTATTTTGTTAGAGCAGCATGAGTTGATGAAGACAATGCGTAAAACAAAGTAGAAGCACCAAACAATTTGATGATGGGTCAAAGACATTTACAAATGGCAAATAAGCATTTGAAAAGATTTACGATATCACTAGTCATTAGGGAAATGCAAATTAAAGTGACAATGAAATATCACAATGTACATATTAGTATTTTGTTTTTAATTGTGACAGCACCAAACCTTAGCAAGGATGTGGAACAACTGGATTGTGGATACATTGCTGTTAGAATGTAAAAGAAGCCCCTATGCAAAATAGTTTGGCACTTTCTTAAATAAATAAATAAATAAATAAATAAATAAATAAATAAATATGAAACTACCATACAGTTCAGTAATTAGATTTCTAAGTATTTATCTTAGAGAAATAAAAATTTATTTTCACATAAAAACTATTAAAGAATATAAGGTAAAAATATTAGACTCAAAATATCCATAAAATTATACAAAAATGGAAAATAAGTCTATTTTTAAAAGAAAGAACTTTATGGAGCACATTTAAAAATATTATCAGAGCCTATAATAGAGAAACTGTGTACTATTTCTCCACGAATTTCTTATAAGAATGAAAAGTCAATACCATTAAGAGGTTTAATGTTTCTAAATAAAGTATAAATCAGAGTAATCAAATAAAATACCAATCAGAATTCAAAAACTTGACAATATGATTTTAAAATTCACATGAAAGATTACAAATCAATAATGTTTACCTGATGATGCATTAAATTTTAAAGATTTATAATAATTAATGCAACATTGTATTGATAAAGGCAGAGACTAATAATCCCATGAAATAGAACAGAAGCCCAGGAACTATGGAAATTTGATATATCACACAGATAGCATAAAGAAAAATAGGAAAAGGATGGACTAGTCATATTATTGTCCTTAGTTATTTAGTTACACATATTGGAAAAAGTAGTAAATCAGATATAGATCTCAAAATATAAATATGCACACACAGCATTTTCAGTAGGAGTGACACCTAAATATAAGAAGGAAACTTAAAACCTTTAGAAGAAAATGTACAATGATTTCATTTATAATTTGAGTAGTGAAAGTGTTTTTAAACAATAATAAAAATAATTTGATTTGGTATTTGCCCAAATCAAATGTTTTGAGGCACTCTGAATGGTGTTCAGATCTTATCCCAGCTATATACCACAATTTTAAAAATTCTCAAAGGAAAAGTATTTCATTTCAGGCAATTACCAGAAGTCATCTGTTATATTATTATGTACACAGGTTAACAGGTAAATGAACAGAAAAACAAACAAACAAAAAATGTGGATATGTTTATATAGATTCAATTATTGTATTGTATTCAGTTCCCTTTTTGATATGTTCTTAGAGCAAGGTCATGAGGTCAGGGTAAAAATGAAGGGAAGGTAGAAAAGTGGGTCCTGTCAAGATTTAAGCTGAAGTCAGCCAGTCAATTTGATTTTCCCAGTAACAGTGGAAAATATGTATTATTAACTTCAAATTTTGCATTCCTCTCCAACAGAATGTTGAGGAAATCTCTTAAACTCTATGCCTCTTATTCCCTGAGTATTAGACCAAAAGAGCTTAGCTTAGAGGCAAAAGTGATGAGCCAAGAGTCAAAATGCCCATCTTCTAGTTGTGACCGTGTTCCTTACTTTTTCCTATGATAATAGGAAAGTCATTTATTTTTTTTTGGAACTTTAGTTTCCTCTCTATAAGGTGAAAAAGCTTGGGTTAGATCACTGTTTTCTATCAACCAAGACCCAACATTTTCATTTTGCTTCAAATATATGGCAAAATTTTTTTGTCATAAAAAGAAAATAATAAAAATGTAGTTTACTTATGCATATATTTTAAACAACCAAAATAACACTAACAATAGTGTATAAGAGAGATGAAAATAAATATTTATAATAAAAATAGTATGTATGTTAAATTTGACTGCAGTACAAGACACCCTAGAGGAAGTACAAAATGAATCTCCAAGATAAAGTCTAAAATCTTACAATAACTGTGCATTCAAAACCTGTTTATGTTTGCTATTGCCACAATTGTTTTTTTTAATGTGTGTGTGCATGTTTCTAGTTAATTTCTCTAACAAAAAAGATTAAGAATTTATTTTAAATATTCGAGTGTATTCTTTCTGTATGTTAATTAATATTACTATTTTTTTCTATTCATTTGTTGATATGTGCTTAGATAGTCCAAACTAAAAAGCAAAGGAAAACATCTTTAAGACTATGACCATGCTGAAAATATCTTACTCCATAGAGTGAAAGCTTTGTAGGACTATAGAACCTCACAACCATAACTTGATCACTTAAGAAAGCTATGCTATTCTAGACCACGCATACATCTTACTCTCTAAAACACATTCAGAAGTGGAGATCTAACTAATCCATGGGCTTTCAAGAGACAACAAACCAACTTGAATGCCAGGAATCTGAGAATTCTTTTAAAACATTTTTATGTCATTTAAAACCCCTTTGGCAAAGAATGCTCCCTCAGTACTTTTGGAAATGTGTCCAGGTAGAATGCTAATTACCACAGCTAAGCTGCCTTGAGGAATTGAAAATGACAGGCTATATCTGAATGTTTCCTTCTCCACACAAAAACATTTTTTTCCCTTTATATCCAGCAACAAAGACTTGTATAATAAATGATTCTATGAGGTACAGTAGTTCTTGAGCATTCAATTAGTCCTTACCGTGCATAGAACACATAACGTAACTAGAGGTCCTTCCAGTGAGCAGTGCTGCTTGCTAGTGCTGAATCAAATTTATACCTCTCTAGACTCACAATGAAATTACTTGTTCACCTGACTGTTTTATTCGACTAATGATTTCACAATATCACATTCGATTGAATAATTATGTAAGGAGAGATGCTGAATGCCCATCTTTTCTAGATTAGAATAATTTATAAATGCAGTTTTTCTATTCCATTAAGCAGCACCACCTCTTAATGAGACAAGCACAAGGTAGAGACAATGATGTGTAACAAATAAGAGATAGAAAGCAATTTGAGTAGGCAAAAGTGTTAGTGGAATCTGTTAGGAAAAGTGGGTTTTTTTTTGTTTTGTTTTGTTTTTTGTAACTTTTAGAAGCTGTTTATTTTTCGTCAACCTTATTTCCATTTTGTTTAAGAGTTTGTGGAAGAACAGCTTAAGGCCACTCGGTGGTTGTTCCTACCCATTCAGTGGCCTGAGCAGTGGGGGTTTCAGAGCCGTCTTCAGGGGCAGGCGCAGGGCTCCAGTCTTCAGGAGGAAACCGCTGCACCTGCACACCTCAGACCAGCCCACCACCTCAGGATGAGCAGCAGTGAACTCAGGAGCTGGAGCAGTCCATTCACCCTGAAATTTCTTTTTATCACAGCCTTTTCAGCAGCAGCCTGCTCTTCCCTTTCAACCTCTTCAGGATCACTGTAGAAGTAGAGATCTGGAATGACCTCCCCCGGGGTATTCATGGGAGATGGTGCCACGCATGTGCAGATCTTCCCAGGCCGGCATCCTCATTAGACCCACTGTGTGAGCTCCCTTATTGTTGTAAGGGATGGCGACATCTGCATAGCACAGAGGCAGTGGTGCTCTGTGATGATAAATAAAAACTGCTTTTCCACGCTACCCAGAGAGGGGCCCTTACAGCGTTGTTCTTTGTTCCCAGCGTTGTTCTCTGTCCCCACGTTGTTCTCTGTTTCCCTTCTATTACACAAGGCAGTGGTAGGCAGGTTAACACAATACTGGGAAAGGCGGGTGGCCAGCCCTGGGATCAGTAACCACCAGAAGTCTTGGTTCTTGGAAGGTTGCCTGGATCTAGTTAGTGAAAGTCCCAAGAGTGAACCGGCCAGCAATGGGAGTGGCTCCAGTGGCAGCAGCAAACTTCAGCACAGTTCACTGGCCAATGTGCCTAAATGATGTGACACTGACATCAGCTGGGTTTTCAATGGCAACGATGGCACGAACCTGCCAGCAAAAGCTTCTCCCAGGTTCTCTTCAAATTTATGATGTGGATGCCATCACTTTTCCTTTTGTGGATGTACTGTTCCATTTGGAAGTCAAGGTTGGTGCCACCTACGTGGGTTCCTGTTGCAAGGAATTTGAGGACATCCTCCTCCATTGGCAGGACACCCAGGGCCCCCGACGTTGTGAGGTTTCTGCTGACGTTACGTGGGAACAGAGAACAACGCTGTAAGAGCCCCTCTCTGGGTAGCGTGGAAAAGCAGGAAAAGCAGTTTTTATTTATCATCACAGAGCAACATACTTGGCACACATGCACACACACACACGTGTTTATATTTAACAATAAGTGGAAGACTGGAGAATTGACATAATTCTCATTTTGCCTGAATAATTAGTAGGGGCCAAGTCCAAAAATTTTAGATCAGAATTTGTTTTCCACCTGAAATAGCCTAAGCCCTTTTCTCAGAGTGTGGATAATATGTGTGCTTACTTCTCTCTTAAGAATTTTAGGAAAAAGTTATTTTGTCTGCCTTTTTTTTCCCCCCTATGTCCATTCCCTCAGCATGTTCTCCTGTTTTTTCCATGCTGCCCCTCTTTAAACGCAGTTTAAATCTGACAGTCTGGTGCTATTTATGAAGGCCCCATTGGGATGACAGATGGCAAAACTATTCATCTTTCCTGTGGGTGCCTGGCCATGGGCCATAGTTATTCATTTCTCGTTTTTAGTTCAACTGTGAAATGAGAATTGGTTATAACATGTTACTTCGGAAATAGCAGAACCTCACTTTAAAATGGCCTTAATACAAGTATATCTGTATAATTAATTAGAAAAAAATAAAAATAGTTTATATTGTTTAACAAAATATTTACATTTAAAATATTTTTTATTCAAAAAAATCTTGTATTATTTGTTTTAAAATGTTTTATTTTTAGTTTTATGTATATATTTGAGACTTTACGTAGGAAGCCATTCCAGAACCATACAAATCATACATTTAAATCAAATAACCCGAGACCTATTGGGTCTTTGCTAGAGCTTCATTTCATGTTACAAGATAAGTTACAGTTACAAGATAAGGATCATGTCCTTAATTAGGTGAATACCATTTAATTGCACGTAGAGATATACTACAGTTTAAAAAAACACAATCAGTAGTGTTATAGACTAGTGGTGTACTACCTGTGTCTCCTGTGTGTCTCCAGTGCTACTGTAGGAATCAAGGTAGGGACATTGCTGACAGCTAGCTTTCTCTAATCCCACTTCATCCAAAACAGCTGTATTTTTATCTGATTTATGTATAAAACAAGGCCTAATCATGGGAGATGAAAAACAGTTTTGAGCTAATTCCAGGAATTATTAAAACTTCATATTCCAGTCATTTTGCTATTATCTGTATTTCCTGGAGGAAGGCACAAAATAAGTCACAGCAATTAAAACTTTGTACTGAAAAAAGAAAACAAGTCCATTGGAGCAGTCTGCGGAAGATAATTTTGGAAAAGGTTCTTCACAATCACTTTGAAATTCTTCCACAAAGACCCATATCGACTATATATAACAACACCCAGTTTCTTCTTTACAATTAGCAGAGTATGGAATTATTAAGTGATTAAGAATTCTTCCTGCTGTGACCATTTTCACCCACATATGTATATTTTAGAGTATGTATTGGGATACTTTCATTATTTAAATGTTATAATTTCTGATATTTAGAATTTATGCAGTAGCTTAATGAATATCTGCAGGATTCATTTCCAAAACATGAAATTCGTGAAATGTTAAAAAGTATGTCTCATTCATTTTAGAAAATGAGCCACTCCAGTGTTGAAATTGTACACTCATATCAGAAATGTCACAAAGGGGGCCATTTTCCTGTAATACATCATTTTTCTGTTTAGATTGAAAGTGATAAAGAGGGCAAGGCAAAATAATAGATGATATGCCTCATTCTTAATGCTTTTTTACTCTAAAAAAACCCCACAGCCATCTGTTATCTGCATGTCAGGTTGTTACAAGTGAGTGATATTTTTCTTTCCTATTTGAAAAGAAATGTATGGAAATACTGAGCAAAGTTAATTTTAAAGAATATGGTGATATTAATAAAGCACCTATGTAAACATTAAATTCTCATTAACTTTTGCATTTATGGGCTTGGATTAGGTTTTTAGCTATATTGCATAAATTCCAGAACAAACCTTACTGCTCAAAGTAAGGTGGAAACTTAGACTGTGCCTATGTGGGCAAGATGAGATAAAAATTTTATCAACTTTTTAAATAATTCCAGAACATCAAATATATTCTGCTAGAAAGTTAAATATTTAAGGTTAACATAGTTCTTATCTTTTCTGTTTTTAGCTATGTATTTGCCTCATTTCTGTTTCTTGTGTTTGTATGTTTATAATCTTAATCACTCTAAAAATTGATATAAAATCACAAATATATATTGAAAAACGGAATACATGTATAATTAGATAAAAAGAAAGGTTCCTTTCTATTTCAAGTTAGATCCGAGCTATTCCAAAAGGATTAATTTGACAGATTAATTCAGAGATTCAGGGATATTTATTTTTTTCCCAATGTCGCTAGGGTCTGAATGTGTAGTATTTTATTATATTATCTTACTAGAGAAGAGGAACTGGTTCAAATTAACTGAATATAAACTCTTTTGGTTACACATAGTTCAGTCATTTTCCAACCACTGATTAGGTAGCAATCCACGCTGATTTATATATAAGCAGAATAGGTGGCCACTTTGTAAACTATTATAGAATCTCTAACAAGCACTTATATACACAGATTTACTTAGTGATGCCAGAAAATTTTATAAGGGGGATAATTTTTTTGTACCTAAATTTGAGTTAATGTTATAAAATGTAAGAATAGGAAACTAATGACTCATGTCAGGTGAAATATATTATATATAAAGATAATATAATACTACTAATGTTGCTATGGTTACATTCAGAAAAAGTAGTAAATGACTATTAAATTAGATCATATCTGAGCTCAAATTTTATAGAGGGAAAGGAGCCTTGGGACTCATTAGAACTCTGAAGAGGAGAAAAGAGAGAAAGGATAGACATATAGGGGGAAAGAGACACAGAATAAGAGTGTAGATGAAGTACTAATAGATTTTGCTTACTCTGGTCATGGATGTGAGTTTCTTAAGAGAAATAGAAAACAAAAATGTATGCTGGAAAATTTTTTTTCTGTAAAATCTCATTTATTAATCCGTTTAGTCCTGTATAATATAATTTTCATCAGCATTGTGTGATTTGAGAGGCAATCAAAGAATTTCCTGTCAAGTGTATTCCACTATCTCATCAAGTAAATGTCCCAGCTCTACAGGATAATGTTTCCACTGTGATAGACATTTTACCAAATTGGATATTTAATGCAATTGCAATTGTTTCTATAGAGAGTAAAATAAAATGGAGGTAATAACAGTATTAAGCCATTACCAGGATAAGTTGAATGTCTAACAGGCAATAAGAGGGCACGTGGTCTTATGAGGAGAGATGAAGCACAGAAAGATGGGAAAGAACTTCCAAAAAATAGCCACTCTCTTCTGAATTTGCCTTATCCAAGACATCTCAAATAGCATTCTCAATGTACCCAAGGCTGAACTTTACCACCGAACCATAATATTTTGACATATAAAAGAGCAGGTGCAAAGTCCACAGTTCCAAATTCGAATGTATACTTTCTCTTTTATTTATTATTTTTATCACACATGTGATGATGAATCTGATTTCTATCTGATTGGGCTCCAATGAGGATTTCTTATATAGATATTAGCCTGGTGCATGTCAATATGTTTGCAAGTGCTAGTTACTCCTACATAATTTAGAAAATTTCGTTTACCATTTTCTATTTATTGTTTTTTACCAAAGACAGAGGAAAAAAATATCCATTAAGCTATGGTTTCTAACTGAAATTGATGGCCTTCTGTAACAAGAGGGCACAAAACTGAGCAGTAAAAGGCACTTGGATGATCTCAATTTGGTGATATAAATAGCATAATTTTAAGAGTCAGAAAGAATAAGCTTTACTTTCTAGTTCTACCACTTGTGATTTGGGGTAAATAATTTGTTTCCTGAGTTTTAGGATCATCCATCATCTGCAAACTGAGGAAAGCAATTACTATTTTATAGAGATATTAATTTAATAAAAGTTAATTATGGTTCTAAACATTTATGATGCTAACATGAAGCTCTTTCTTTTATTCACTCAGGGAATTGAGAAATTGGAGATATGGATCTTTTTAAAACACAATGTTTGCTTTCTAGCAACTCATTTAATCCTTTCGGGCTAAATTCTCTGCTATTACTAAAAACACTGATGATTACAATAGTGCTTATTCTTCTTACATCATGGTATTAAGGTTGGATCAATGACATAGTGGGTGCATATGAGTTTTGAAGAGCACATTGTTCTACCCATATGGAAAGTGATTGATTAAATTTTATTTTTTACTGAGCTTTGGCTCAAACTTAATCACAAATTCTACTGACTTCATAGAAACCATTGTATTCTCACCTTAAAAAAATTGAATATTTCTTAAAAGATGCATGCTGAAGTATTTAGGTTTGAAATGTAATGTCTGCAATTTATTTTTATTTTTTCAGATTTATTGAAACATAATTGATAAAAAATATTGTGTGAGTCTAAGATACAACATGATGATTTAATACACATGTATATTTTGAAATGATTACTACATTAAGGTTAGTCAACAAGTTCATCACCTTACATAGTTGCTTTTTTTTAATTTTTGCAGCGAGAACATTTAAGATCTACTCTGTTAGCAAATTTCAAGTATATAACAGAATGTAATTAAATATATTCACCATGTTGTGTGTTAGATCCCCAAAACTGATTAATGTTATAACTGTAGGTTTGTACTCTTTGACCAACATCTCTCCATTTCCCCCACGCCTGAATTCCTGGTAACCACCAATATACTCTTTGCTTCTAAGAATTCAACTTTTTTTGATTCCACATGAGAACATGAAGTATTTGGCGGGGGGGGGGGGGGGGATGGGAGGGGTCATGTCTTAAATGACAAGATATCCTTCTTTTTAAAGGCTAAATAATATACCATTGTGTGTGTATCACATTTTCTTCACATATTAATTTATCTGCTGACAAACAATTAGGTCATATCCATGTCTTGGCTGTTGGGAATAATAGTGCAATAAACTTTGAGGTGCAGCTGTCTCCTTGATTTCCAGATTTCATTTCTTTTGGATATGGAATTGCTGGATCACATGGTAGTTCTACTTAAAATTTTTTAGAAACCTTCAAATGTTTCCATAATGTCTATACCAGTTTATATTCCTAACAGAGCACAAGGGTTCTCATTTTTCCACATTCTCGCCAGCATTTTTTTATCTCATCTTTGTGATAACAGCCACTTTAAGAGGTGAAGTGCTGTTGATTTGCATTTTCCTGATGATTAATAATGTTGAGCATATTTTTATGAGTCATTTGAGTGTCTTTTTTTAAAAAAGTCTATTTATATTCTTTCATTTTTAAATTGGATTATTTAGGTTTTTTTGTTGTTGGTTTTGTTTGTTTGTTTGTTTGTTTTGGTATTGAGTTGTATGTGTTCCTTATATATTTGATTAATAACTCTTATCAAATATATGGCTTGTAAATCTTTTCTTCCATTTTGTAGTTTGCCTTTTCATTTTGTTGATTGTTTCTTCTGCTGTGCAGAAGCATTTTAGTTTTCTGTAGTCTCATTTGTTTATTTTTGCTTTTGTTATGCTTTTGATGTCATCTCTAAAAAATCACTGCCAAGACCATCAATGTCTTGGACTTTTTTCGGTGGCAATAGAACTTTTTCTCTCTGTTTCCTTTTAGATGTATATTGTTACAGGTTTTACAGTTAAGTCTTTAATCAATGAATCTATAAATCGCTTTGAATAGTATGGATATCTTAGCAAAATGTTAATTTTCCTAATTCATGAACATGACATATCTTTCCATTTATTCTTGTGTTCTTCAATCCGTTCCAACAATATCATATAGTTTTCAGTATACAGATTTTTTACTTCCTTAGTTAAATTTATTCCTAAGTATTTTGTTAATGCTATTGTAAATGGGATTATTTTCTTTATATCTTTTTCAGATAGTTCATTGTTAGTGTATAAAAACACTACTTATTTTTACACATTTATTTTTTATCTTGCAACTTTATTGAAATCACTCATTAGTTCTAACAGTATTTTGGTGAAGTCTTTGGGATTTTCTATATGTAAGATTATGACATCTACAAACAGAGACAATTTACTTCTTCCTTTTCCATTTGGATGTCTATTTCATTTTCTTGCCAAATTGCTGTGGCTGGACTTCTAGTAAAATGTTAAAGAGAGATGGTGAGACTGGGCACCCTTATCATGTTCGTGATCTTAGAGAAAAATCTTTCATCTTTTTACCAGTGAGTATGATCTGTGATTAAATAGAGTTGTTGTCTTGTCTCTCTTCCTAGTTGAGGTCACAGACTGATCATGGAGCAGGACAGTAGGTTATGCTTTGAGGTTGCTGTTCAAGATCCCTGGTCAGGCAGGACTGGAATTTATGCTCAGCAATCTGTAATGGCAGCTGGCCTGGCGTGTGTCTGAGTGAGGCTGTGAGGTGGGCTTCATAGCTGCCCAATGGGCTCCACAGTTGTCCAGTGTTGGGCTGGGCTCCCTGGTCAGGCAGGACTAGAAGTTATGCTCACTATTGGGCAGGAATGTGGCTTGACTTCCTGTCAGAAAAGGGTTATAAAATGAGCTTCACTGTTTCCAAGGGTCTCTGGTCAGGCTTATTGGCTAGGTGGGGCTGGAGGCTCTGTTCAAAAGTTGGCTGGGACCACTGACTTGCTTGCTTATTTAGAAAGAGTCATAGAATGGGCTTCATAGCTGAGATAGCACACTTGTTCAGGACCCAAACTGGGCAGAACTACCAACTGAGCTTCCTGGCCAGATGGGGCCACCAGCTTAGCTCTGCTGATGGGTAGAGCTGCTGTGGATTTCTGCAGGAATGAACTATGAGCCCCACTGCCCTTTTCTGTCTCTTTCTGATTCCCTTAGTGATCCTCATGAGTCAATAGTTAATTGGGCCTCACAGGAAGTGTCCTGGATTGCTGCAGAAGCTGAATGTCCATTTTGAGCTCTCTTATTTCTACTGGAGAAACCTAAGCTTAGGGGATGCCGTCAGTATGGTGCCATGCCAGCCTGAGGAAGGTCAAAGTAAACTGCTTCTCTTACTTTTCTATTGTTTTTTTTTTTTTTTCTGTTTCTATGGCCCAAGGAGGTGGTTTTGATTCAACACCCAGGTTCTGAGATCTCCACAAAGGCTTTTTTCTATATATAGTTGTTAGTCTGTTCCTGTTTCTCTAAAAGGGACCAAAGTCAAGAACCACTTATTGTGCCATCTTGCTGACATTACTCCAGTGAGACTCTGCAACTTACTTTTACAAGTTCAGCAAAAACAGACTTGTATGTATGAATGTATCTATCTATCTATCTATCTATCTATCTATCTATCTATCTATCTATCATCTATCTATCTATACTATCATCTATCTATCATCTATCTATCTGTCCATCCATTCATCATCTATCAAGAAATGAAGTCAATATGTCCAAATATTGGTGAATCGGGTAGATAGTGTATGAATGTTCATTTTGCTACTTTTTCAACTTTGGTATATGTTAGAATTTTTTTCAAAATAAAAGTGTTGAGGAACATGAATAAAAGTCATTTGTCTTTATTTAGTTGATAATTAGAATATTTTGGATGACTAGCTACATACTCCATCATTTTTTAACTTAATATGTATGCGACATGGAGGAAAACCTCTATATTCATTATCTTATTTGACTCTCATGGTCCTGACAAATAGGCATTATCATCACTTCCAAATGCAAAAATTGAGGTTTAGAGAGGTAAGTGACTTGTCTCATAAGTAAATAAAGCTATGTTCTATTGAGAGAGAAGCATCTTAGCAAGGAGATAGTTTATATCAAACATCTTTGAAATGTATGAAAATAGTTACTGAAGTTTTTTTTTTTAATTTTAGACTCTGTATTACACCTCATCAAATATTATTGTGTGAAATATAAGTCTATGTAACAGATCAGATGAAAACATATAAAATACATTTACCAGATTTTTGTTCTTGGTCATCTCTTCCTGTCCATGTTGCTCTCTTTAACAAGTATCCTCATGTGGGCTGTTCTTAGGGGATTTGGAAGACAGGGTAGTTAAACTGAATCATAGCTGAGTTCTTTATACATTTTCTATCTTATTACTTATTGGTAATGAACCACATCTCACTTCCTTACTTCAGACATCTCAGCCTTCTTCTACATCCTTAGTAGAAGTAAAACAGGATGTAATTAGGGCTGGAGAAAAGATATAAACTCCAAAGCATGAGTAAACAAAAACATTTTTAACATTTTCTCTCTCTTTCTCTCTCTCTCTCTCAATATATACACACACACATACAACAACACACAATGTGAAAGAAAGAGAGTTTCCAGTCTGGGTTGGAAAGCATTTTTTTCTATGAAATTTTCTTTTCAAGTATAAAAGACTAAAAATATGCTTTCAGAAATGAAAGTTTACTTTTAAATATATCTATTTATTATACTCTGAAAGATTTATACAATAATCCTGCTTGACTCAGGATTCCTTCTTTCTTCTGTCCTTTATTTAATCTATCTTTCCATTTATTTTTTATAAAAAAAAATGAGAAGGAAATGAATAATCAAGTATTCTTGTCTCTAAGAATTATAACAAATTTTGAATGTAAACCTTTAAAAAGTTTTTTTATTTTGTTTTTAGGGATAAAGTGATGGATCACATGAAATATCAAATAATAACATAAGTAGCTGAACCCAAAACAGGCTAAGATACAATAGAAATGAAACTTAAGTACACTAGATTTCAGCTGTCATGTACCTTATGTCTGTAGTTAGAAGTCATCAAGTGATAGTTTACATTGAATATCCTCACATAAAGAAGCCACATGTGATGAGCTAAACATCTCAGACTCTTAAAGTTAGTATATTACACCTATACTGTTCATTAAATAAAGCACTTTGGCCAGAGGCTGGGCTTTTATATGTATTCAGATACTGTATTTGAGCTGATAACAGTCACTTGCCCACGTAGAATAGTCCACAGGTCAAAATGTCTTCTTTTTTTTACTGAATCCCGAAGTGAAAGAAGCAAGTCTACAAAGAATTACTCTTTCCAAAATGAACCTCTGAATAACGAATTACACATTGTAAGATGATACACTTACAATGATTGTAGTGATGATGATGGAGCTCATGAAGATATTAGACTTCTATTGATCTTTTACCCCATTCAAGCTACTATACTATACACAGTCTCATTTAATTCTTACAAAAATACTAGGATAATAAGTATTATTGTCTCTAGTTGAGAAGGAGGAAACCGAAGCTCTGGCAGTGAGATAACTCTCAGCAGCTAATAAATGTCAAAGATAAGATACACATTTCTATCTGTTTGCTTTTATAAGTTGTAATCTTTTCATTATAGTACACTCAAGAAACTGTCTATAGCTGGCAGTATGCACAATTAAATTTAATTATCTTTTTTTTTTTTTCTTAAAAAAAAAAAAAAGTGATGAGTGGAAGAGAGATAAGTATTTATCACTGCCTGGTCCTATCTGAGCACAGGTACTGGGGCTCTTCTTCTATACCATGACCATCTCTCTGAGTAATGGAGACTCCACATTCTGTTTCAAGACTGAGTGGCTTATGTGTATTCTAAACCATTGTCAGGAGAGGAACCACACCAATTAAGATGTAGCTCAGTAACTTATGAGGCATAAATAGATCAGATTTCTGTAAATTAACTTATAGGGGTGGGGTGTATAAGCACATGTTAATGGAGAGATCTATCCAGTAGAAATGGCTCCTTTGTGCAGATGACATGTGTGAATGCTCACAGACAGGTGATCTGAGTGAGGTGTTGGCTCAGCCTCGATGAGTTTATTTTGTGGTAGTGATATATGGTCTCTCAGTGGTTAGCATAGCTGGTTATGTCTAGGATTATTTTTCCCTAACAAGTTTCTCCCCCTATAAAGCATCATGTCTTTCTGTCCTAAATCAAGTAAGTCTTAGTTATGTCCCAGATATTGGCTACTCTGGGTCTTTGGTTTGCTTCTCATTGTACCATTTGTCACAGAGTATAAATACATGTTTTTCATGTTTTGTCATTTCTGAAATCAGCATGCACTTTACAACCTGTGGAGTCTTATAGTCAGCTAAACAGCAGTGGGGACTTAGTTGCCATTATCTGTGCAAATGTGAACTTTTGGATAGTTGTGCCTGAGGTAACATATGATAGAAATTTAGATCTAAGTTAAAAGTACTTTTTACATAAGTATATATACACATATATATGACAAACTTTGTTAGTTTAATTGGCAGATTTTTTTTCTTAACATATATAAAATGATGATATTACATAATCTATAACATCCCAGGTTATGCAAAGAACAGTACGATTATGGTGCAAACTCTACAACTTGCTTCCTTCAGTCCTTTCACTTTTTTATTTGCAGGTCTTTTTGATTAATAGCTTCATTAAGGCATACTCTATATAACATAAACTTTTTATCTTTTAAATATACAATTTAATAGTTTGTCGTAAATTTTAAATGTTGTGTAAATATCTCCAAGGTCCATTTAAAAAACATTTCTATTACTCCTCAAAAGATCTTTTGTATCTATTTGCAGTTTATTAACATTCCCATGCCCCAGAAACCTATTGTTACAGATTTTTTTCTGTTTAATTCCCATATGTAGAACCATACAATATATAGTTTTTCACATCTGAACACTTTCACTTAGCATGATATTGAGGTTCCCCATTTTGTAGCTTGTATCAGAATCAACGAAAATGCAGAATAAAAGGGTGCCTCCCCAACTGGTATGATTAGCATTTAAATCATTCCTGTGACAGGCTGTCATTCTTATATCATCCATGATCAGGTGGGAAGAGTGGAGTCTTCACCATCAGAAATAATTGCATTTGAATTTTGGCTCCTGGAAAATGCTCTTACTCTAAAAAAGCCTCAATTTCATTAGCAAAATGAAGAAAATCATACTTGACTTTCAGGGATGTTGTGATGATTAAGCAAATTAAGCCTTGGTCTGATCCTAGGTAATGAGAGTTATAGCTATTGTTATCATCTTCAGAACTGGTGATGAATAGAAGAAGTTTTTGTAGTAGAATTATCTGCCATAAAAAAAAAATACAGTAAAAAAAAAAAAAAAAACAGCAACTTCTCTTTTTCTGCCTCGATAGCTTTCCTAGCTTCTATCATTTTCCCTCTCTTTTTCAAAAAAAAAATTCAAATTTCTGCCACTGATATAGTCTCTGTTGTTGAGAGAGAAGGAGAGAGAGAGAGAGAAAGATTTTAGCATTTGTTTTTTTTCTCCTTAAGTCTTAAAAAGTTTTGAAAAAAATTAAAATTATCTTTAAATTTCAGATATGAGTTAGACTTATATAAATAAATAAAGTAGCAATATTTATCTTGAAGGAGAAGTGATGCATAGGAAACATGCAGCTGTCTCCAGGTATATATGAAGGGCTGTCCCGGGAAAGGGAAATTTTACTTGTTTGACTTGGTTCCAATATCAATGAGAAGAGATTATGGGATAGCAGGTTTTCATCACAATATTATTATGGAAAAAATACTTTGTAAGATTTAAAGCATATTTACTCTTTACCTCTTTTCATAATTTATTCAAAGTGATCTCCAATAATCAGAAACGTCCAATTCCAGACCAGTCTGCCTTAGGACGTAGTGGAATTGTCATCACTGGAGTTCAAGTGTAATGAGTGCTTGACCTTTAAAAAGGAAGTAGTTTTTGAATGGTTTGGGAGATAGAATTAATAGTCCTGCAAATCCCTTCCAGTCATATAATCCCTAGTCTATGAGGTTTTTTGTAAAGGCTTTTAATGGCTTATACAACAAAGTTACAGATGGTGGAATCTCAGGAAGGCAGAAAAAATATTTTGGAGCAGAAATGGTTCCAACCAACTGCTCCTTTTAAAATTTTTACCTTGGCAAAACAATCAAAATAAGACACCTGCTCTCCTGGAGATATGTTTATTTTACAGTTAACAAAAGGGAAAGTAACTGTTTCTCAAAGTGACTGTTTTGCTTCAAGAATCTGACTCTAAATGTATGAATCTCAAGGGAAATAGAGAAAAGTTATATGGTATGGACATCTGTTTTATTTTATTACATTTTTTTCCTCATCATAGTTTGCCTCTTTTCAAAATAAAACACATCCCTTTGTGGAATTTACCATTTCCATTTTCATGTAGTTCTGGGCTGTATTGAAAGCATCCTGGCTCTAGAAGTAAGAATGTGACCTAATAACAGTGAATCATTAACCCCAGGCCTCCTGCTCCTTCTTCCATAGTGAATGGTCAAGGATAGGCTCATTATCCATGGACACCCCTGAGAGTTCCTCCCCTTCCACTTGGTTTATAAAACTCAGATAATTTAAGCCTTTTTTTCAGTGTAGCCAAGGAAATATTTCTAGAAGCAGAAGAAAATAAGGACAAGACTTTTAGAAGATCTTGGAGAGTGAAGGACAGAAAATGAAAAATCATATATTCTGCATTTCTGAAATTTCAGAGGCCAGCTCAATCCCTGGACTCTTCAGATAAGTGACTTAAGACATTTTCATTATTTTTTCTTAAGCTTGTTTGAGATGGATCTCTATCTTTGCAACTTGAACCCTGAATAATACTGACAGTGTTACCAGTGATGAATGTTCCAAGTAAAAATTTCCAATATACAAGACTGGCTGAGTTGAGGTGAGATAGTAAATAATAAAGACTCCTTTATACATGATTAGAAAACTGGGATGATAATCACAATTAAGCTATGTTTAAACTATCAGCCCCAGCACCTTCAAAGGCATTCTTATACATGGGTGAGTTTTGAAAGTTTAATAGAAAAAAAGCATCGGAAACTTGGGCTGTGTGTAGGCTGCTTCTAACATCCTTTTTAAAGATCCTACATGAAAGAGAAAGATGCTTCTAAGCATGTTTGGTAGTATAAAGGAGCAGCACAGAGTTTTGGCGAGAGATGAACACTTGAGAAGCAAAAGAAAAAGACTGATTTCCCAGGATTCTCCCAAATGTCTCCTGCTGAGCATCAAATGACCTGAGAAGGCAGTGATTTCACTGGAAAGTACCTTTCACTGGGGGCAGCCAAGTGGCAAAAAGGCAATTTGCCAATACCTGATGTTTTCAGTAGTCTCCCCAAACT
>NW_011888818.1:790425-802282 GCF_000151845.1 Pteropus vampyrus
TTCCAATATACAAGACTGGCTGAGTTGAGGTGAGATAGTAAATAATAAAGACTCCTTTATACATGATTAGAAAACTGGGATGATAATCACAATTAAGCTATGTTTAAACTATCAGCCCCAACACCTTCAAAGGCATTCTTATACATGGGTGAAAAGTTTTGAAAGTTTAATAGAAAAAAAGCATCGGAAACTTGGGCTGTGTGTAGGCTGCTTCTAACATCCTTTTTAAAGATCCTACATGAAAGAGAAAGATGCTTCTAAGCATGTTTGGTAGTATAAAGGAGCAGCACAGAGTTTTGGCGAGAGATGAACACTTGAGGAGCAAAAGAAAAAGACTGATTTCCCAGGATTCTCCCAAATGTCTCCTGCTGAGCATCAAATGACCTGAGAAGGCAGTGATTTCACTGGAAAGTACCTTTCACTGGGGGCAGCCAAGTGGCAAAAAGGCAATTTGCCAATACCTGATGTTTTCAGTAGTCTCCCCAAACTCGTTGTTTCACTTTTTGTAGTTGTAATTACCTGTAGTCAACTGTGGTCCAAAAATATTAAATGTAAAATTCCAGAAATAAACAATTCATAACTTTTCGGTTGCATGCCTTTCTGAGTCACATGATGAAATCTCGAGCTGTCCCATTCTGTCCAGTATATCCACGCTGTATGTGCTACCCACCCATTAGTCACTTAGTAACTACCTTAGTTATCAGATTGACTGTTCTGGTATCATAGTGTTAAGTAGCTAGTCAGACACAAGTGACAGGGTAACAAAGGAATAGAGGCCCAACCTAGAGACTGCCCAAAAAACACCCTGTTGGTACTTAGAGAATCTCTCCTGCATCCCCAGAGACAAAAGACAGGAGGGCCATAATCTATAGCTGGTTTAATCTGGCCACACACGCCTGCACAGAAGGTACTACCCTAACTTACTCACAACCTCAGCCTTATATATATAATACTATGTTTACGCCTGTGCCTGGAAGTTCATTATATAATTATATATAATACTATCATTATATAATACTATGTCATCATATAATACTATGTTTATGCCTATGCCTGGAAGTTCATGAATCTAATTATAACAGATAGAATACTGGGTAATTGCATGTGCACTAGGCAAAGAGTTATATAGCAGCTAAGTGTCAGTTAAAATGACTTCACTTGCCAATCACCTAGAACCAGCCATCCCGGCCCAGATATAACACAGACCTTCCCACTTCTGGGTTGTTACAGCTCTCTTCACTGAAACTCCATTCCTTCCTCTATCTTTCTAAAATATACTTTTAATAAATCTTTTCTAAATCTCACTGACCTGTGATTCTTCACTGTATCAGTGAAGAAGAGCTGAAGGAAAATACTAATCACACTTCTGCATTGTTATCTCCCCATGCCGCTGGGCAATATTGACATACAAATCGCCCTCAAATGGTAATAATAGTGCTTGCATTCAAGTAAGTCTTATTTTACTTAATATTGGCCCCAAAGCAAAAAAGGGGTGTTGCTGAAAATTCAAATATGCCAAAGAGAAGCCATAAAGTGCTTCCTTTAAGTAAAAGGTATATACATATAGGAAAAAAAAATATAGTATATATAGAGTTTGGTATTGTCCACAGTTTCAGGAGTCAACTGAGGGTCTTGGAACATATCCCCCATGGATAAGAGGGGCCTATGGCATTTCATCGTGTTCAGACACAAAGTACAAGCACAGAGACATTTAGTAGAAGTGGAAGCCACCTGACATTGAAAAAAGACCAAAATTGCAAAAGTAAGGTATAGATTGAAGGTCCATTACTCAATAGGATTTCTGTTTATTCACTACTGGAGAATTCTAGAATTGACACATAATGCAAGTGACAAGTGTTTTCAAGATTGTATTGACAGAGAAAACCCAAGCTTGCCAATGGTAACAACACTCCAAATCAGAAAAAGGAGAGCTGAATATCTGTACCACATGACATGAATATAGCTATAGAGAAGTCTTGTTATCTTCTTTTCTCTTTCCCCTCCATTGTCACCTACTGCAAATTTTATAGGAATTGCAATGATCATTGAGCCAAAGAAATCAGTGTCATATAGAGCACATTTGGATTCAGGCCTTGGTGCTGGATGTACTAACTGATACGAACCTGTATGATGTCTCACCTTTGGTTTGAGTGTTTTGTTTTGTTTTTCTTTTTTCTTTTTCTTTTACCTTTCTTTTTCTTTTCTTTTTTCTTTTCTTTCTTTCTTTTTTTTTTTTTTAATCCAGAAAACTTGCATTATAGTAGGAGAAGAAATTCTTTAAAATTTATTTATGTGAAAGCAGGCCAAGATTGTTTCCTTGACCAAATTTTACTCAGGCTCCTCTGAGCTCTTTTTTAAGTAGGCCTCAACATTTGCACTTTTCTATTCGCCCCTGCACTGTTCAGTTTTAGCAAGAATCCTGTCAGGTTGGTTTAGCTAGAATCTCCCGTAATTCCAGATGTTTCCTCTTAGTAATTTTCCATTGTTGGAAAGAAAGAATTTTCCTCTATCTTGTGAAAGTTCTCTTAACTGGTCTAACAATCAAATTGACATGAGGCAGATTAACAGGAGAAAAACAAACTTAATTTCATATGTACAAAACCCCCCACAAACATGAGAAGTTTGAATATAAAAATGTAAAATGAGGTATAAATGCCATCTTGTGCCAAAGAATGGGTTAGGGGTCTGGGGCTTCAGAGGAAAAGAAAGTAATTCATATGACAATAAGAAATGCAGATATTCACTAATTAGCTATTTGCCCTGCCATATAGATAGGTAGTTAAAAAAATATTTTTGGTAACAACATTTATTATGGGCAAGGCCCCCAATTAAAATTATTTAAGGGACACGTAAAGTTTCTCTTAAGCCCCTAGGGTCTCAATTGCCTTTAGCTCAAATAATCCTCATGACAAAATGACAAATCTTAGGGAGGCCTGTTTTGAACCGCTTCACTACCCTCTGATCCCTCCCACCTTCTTCTTTAGTATAATTCTCACTTTTCCTTGTTGTATTCAGAGCTGAACCCCATCTCTCTCTCTACAACAAAAACCCATTGTAATAGCATTCTTGTATACTTATCTCAAAAGTCTCCCTTGAATAAAATTTGTCTTACTGTTCTTTATCAAATGTCTTGTATAATTTTCTCTTTAACAAAACAAGTAGACAATCCACTCTAAGTTCAGATTTCATTTAATATCTACAAAGAGATCTTTGCATTTCTGGAGTGTTTTCACTAAATGCCAGTAAATTCATCTTCATTTAAGAAATTCTAAGCATCAGTTGGAAAGGTATTTTAGTGCAGGGAGATTTTTTTGATCACCCTTAAAATCAAACAAGTTTGGCAACGGTTACGCCATCAACAAATAAAAGTTGTGTTTTTCAACAAAAAAGCAAGAAGACATTTTAGCTTTAAACACTTGAACTCTATGTTTGACAACACTGTTACAGAAAATGCACATGCTTTCCAAAGAATATATGATTAAAAGAAAAAGAAATAAGACCAATGAGAAAAGGCCAACAGAGTCTGGGGGAAAAAAGTAAAAAAAAAATTTCTTGTGTGAGGTGCAAAAAATAAAAAACAAAACCTTCTGAAAACCAACCAAGATGGGACAATTGCATGTTAATTGCCAGCCAATTAGAAACAGTAGAAATAATGTCAATGAGCTTTGTAAATTGCTGTTATTTTCTGTTTTCATTAGGTTTTTAAATTACCCTTTTATTCTACTCTCCATCCCTCCCTGACTACAGAATTCCAGTACACCCTTCTTTTGGTCTGAAATTATAGCTCAAATTCAAAGATCTAATTAAGAAAGAGAAATTTTAGCAACTGTGACAACTCTTTTTCAATAGAAAATCTTCTCACTGAGCAATTCAATTCATTCGAGAGCAACTACAGTAAAGCTTTTCCTTAATGATCAATATTGTTCTCCACTGAGGCTCTGACCTCATCCAAGTAGTTAGTCCTATGGGTTTGGTAATTTTCTCCCCAACAGTTCTTTGAATTTAAGAATATCCGTTGCCTGAAGACATAATATTTCTGCCAGTAAACATTATTACCCATATAGCAAATCAGAACCAACGAGTGAGATTGAGCTTAACATAGTAATTTTCTAAATGAAATAAAGAAAATTAAAGAAAAAAAAGAAAAAAGAAAAGAAAGGAAAAGAGAAGAAAAGGTAGTTAGAGGCAGTAAATTCTCTATATTGATGTAAAAATGTTCAAACCTACAGAAAATTTTATGAGTTTATTAGAATTTGTTTGAACCAAACCGAGGACATGCCCAGAATCAATATCTCAATAGACTGGGAAAATATTCCAGAGAATGGCAGTTTCTAAGTCCTTTTTATGCATTTGAAATCAAAGGAGGGAACATAAGAGAGATCACATAAACCCTACCAGTGATAAAGGAGGCTGGAGAAAGCAAGGTAAGGAAATCTCTGTGATTAGAGAAAGTCGAATGGAGACATGCTTACTTCTTTTACACTGGTAGGTATAGGAAACTTAACATTTAACATTTACAGTAAATAGAGATGTTATATAGGCAAAAAGATTATGTGCTCTCTTGGGAGTAGTTACATCTCAAGGGAGTCTGAAAAAGAAGATTACTCTGGTTAACACATTTCAAAGGTGTGTTAATCTAAAAAGAAGATTACTCTGGTTAACACATTTCAAAGGTGTGTTAATCTAGATGCACAAGAACAATGAGTGGACATGGCTTAAGGCAAAAAGTAACCTTTTATTAAGAAAGTCATAGGCCTGGACCATGGTTACCTACCGTGACCTGCCTAGTTAAGGTTTTAAGATTAAATCGTCCTGTGAGATTACCTTGATTGCTGAGCTTGTAACATTTACTACATAGCCCTTTTTTATTCACATTTATGCAAAAAATTTTTGGGAAGTCATCCTACTTGTCACTTGCCCCTGTCACTGCCACCTTTTCCCCCCACTCCCTACTTTCATACTGACAAAGGCTCTTTCCTTGACCAAACTTTAGTCAGGCTCCTCTGAGCCCACTATAGCGTTAGGCCACCATATCTTGCATCACTCAGTTTTAGCAAGAATCCTGCTATCAGTTTAGTGAGAAATCTTCTATCCTTGATATCTAATCCCCATCCATATCTGATGAAATTCCTCATTACTCGGCCTGCCTTCAGAAAGAATTCTGTCAAGGCAGTTTAACCAGAATTAAACATCACCTCTCATATTTTGAGTTAGTAATTTTTAATCTAATGACTCCACTGCTCCTTGGATAAATACCAATTGTCCTTGTATTTGAAATTGATGCTAGTTCTATACTGAGGTGTATTTTTACCCTATTGAAATAGTTTCTGAATAAAATTTATTTTTAACACTTCGACTACTGTTCAGCTCTGTTTTTTTTGTCTTTTGTTTGTTTGTCTGTATTTTTTTTTTTTTTTTTTTAACAATTGTGACACCCTTTTCCCCTGGTCAGTAAAACTAGACTGACTCTAATGATATGCATTGTGTGTTTAAAATCTTCCCCTCTACTTCTGAATTCAATTTATAAATCTACATTTTTAAAGATAGTGAAGGAGTCCAAAATAAAGCATTGTAGCATAAAATATTTTGAGTGGAAGGCATTTGAGTTTCTGAAATCCCTTATTGCCTGAAAGTGGAACCTCTCAAAAGAATTCAGTTGCATTAATCCTCTCCCAGAGAGAAACTCTACCCTCTCAGAGAAAAGAAGTCTGCACCACAGCCAAATAGACATAGTTATAAAACTATCATATCTCCCATCTAATCTCCTAAGGGCTCATTTATCTTTCCAAAAAGTCTTTTTTTTTCTATAAATACCCTCTCTCCTTCCTTCTAAAAAGTCATTTGTTCACCCAGAAGTGTGCCTATATCCCTTTCTGTTCTCTACTAAGATAGTACAGAAACCTCAAATTTTAACTGCCTCCTTGTTTCGCATTTCCTTGTGAATTTTAGTGCTTATGTACATAATTAAACCTGTTTTTCTTAGGATAATCTGTCTTTTATCAGTTTATTTTGCAGCGCTATAATCAAAAATCTAAGAAAGAAGAGGAAAAGTTTTTCCTCTACTACAGAAGCATTCCAGAGTTAAACCCCTTACTGTTAAATACTTACTGTGATACAACCACGCCCCCATTTTATGATGGGCGTATCTTTATATTATTACGTTTATATCATACAAAACTGTGTTTTCTCTCTCTGAATAAAGTATGAGTTCTTTAGTATAAGAATTATTTTATGTTCATCTTTAAAACTTCTTTATAACTTACAGAGTATATAAAATAAAATATGCTTAATAAAGATCTATGAATAAATGAATAGAATATACAAATGAATGTATTAGTTATCCCATAGACTGTCAGCACAGTCAGAATGTTGTTCCAGATATTTTCTAAGTTCTCTGATTGTATTTCTGAGATTCAATAACTCTCACTACATCAATGAAACATAATATTTGAAACTTACAACAATCACAACACTGTCTTAAGGATTCGATTAAAGATGCATATCAAAGAAATTATTTTATTATTACATATGGAGTGAGGCTATACGATTATATGGTTAATGATTTAACACATTTAATAGAACGGTCTCTGACCAATTGCTTTCCCTTATTTCTGTTTTCTTCAACATAGTAACATTCTAAATTTTGTTTTCTTTATTACAACTGAGATAAACTATTTATTTATTTGTTTATTTATTTAGTTAGTTATTGTCTACTCATGCTTTCTGCTTGCCCCACTCTGTCTAGAATGTAAGATTTACTAAGGCAGTGACAGATATATCTTAACTATTACATAAGGCACATAGTAGCTACAATACAAACATACACAGAGCCTTAAATATAGTGAATAAATAGGCATCACTTTTATTATTGATTAGAAATTATCTGACATGAAACTTACTTCTATTAATCCCACTATTCTCCATTATTTCTCCCACATGGTCCTACAGGCTTACCAACTTCTTAAATATGCCACAGAATCTTTTTTTTTCCCCCAGAAGATATCATACTTAATAGTATCTAATACACATTGGAAAAATAACTAGTTCTTATTTAGGGTCTATTATTTTTCAATCATATTTCCTGAAGCACTTTATTTAATTTCATAGGAATGTTATGGGGTAGGAATTCTTAATCGCATAGAAGCAAACCAAAGGCCATATAGTATAAGTAACTTAAATTGTATTTTCAATGAGTTTTAAAACTGGAATTCAACATTTTAAATTATAATTTGCATTTTCTAAGCAGTTTAATTAGAGTTTTCTCTTTGTAGATTGTACATTTTTATTCTGCAATAACAATAGGAAACTAAAGAGATTTCCTCTTCATCTAGGGATAGGGGAATTGAGATAACTGCTAGTTTGAAGCTTAAACTCTAGTTATTTTACCAACTGTAGTTCTGACTAAGAGTCCAGTTGAGTAAAACAAGGGAATTTATTTTCAAGAGAAGAGCATCCCAGTGTGATTAAAGTTGAAAAAAAAAAAAATTCAGGGAATTAACTATTTTACATGAGTATATTCTCCAAAGGAAGTATCCTAATTGCAGACCCTAATTGCGGCCTAAGCAGTTCTATCCTCTTGAGGAATTATAAATCATTGATGAAGAAAACAAGGCTCCAATGAATTAAGCAGCTATTTGGGAGCTGTCCTAGTTTGTTATCTCTACTAGAATAAAATAAAAGGACAGAGAAAGGAATTAAAGTTAAAGGAAGCAGTAGTATTTCTTAGTAAGGAATCATACAAGATAATTCCAGACAGGTTAGAAACAGCTCTGAAATATACTCATATAGAAAAGGGATGCATAACCAGAGGGAGGGGACAACTGGTCCAACAAGCACATTGTGCCACTAAACCACAGGTTAGGTGGAGATAAGGGACTGTCAGCTAGCCTTCAGGAAATAGTAAGTTAGAAAAAAAAGACATTGCAATGAGACTTTTTAAAGGCTTGCATTGAAAAGTGTCTGAAATCTCTATTTAAGTTCTGTTATAAAAGTTATTTTATCAGGTAGAGCCAAGATGGCTGAGTAAGTAAACACTGTTCTTGCCTCCTCCCATGACCACATTAAAATTACAACTATATTATAGAACAATCAACTTGGAGAACCATCTGAAGAGTAGTTGAATGGAAATACTATACGTAAGACTATAAAGAAGAAGCCATACTGAGACTAGTATGAGGGATGTAGATGCCAAATGGGCTGACCCCACACCCACTTGTGGCAGTTGAAAATCGGGAAGGATATCTCAGCTGCAGAGGTCCTTCTTGAGGAGCGAGGGACTCAACCCCACACCAGGCTTCCCAGCCAGAGCACCAGTGCCAGAAAAAGGAGTCCACAACATCTAGCTGTGAAAATCATCAAGAGTTCTATCTGGCATGGCGAGATGAAAGGCTGCTGGAAAACCAGGCCTCCTCTTAAGGGACTTGCATCCGGACTCACTTGCTCACAGGCACTCATGCTGGGTTCCAGCAGAGGGACAGTGACTCAGGAGGTGCAGGAGATGTACAAGGAGAGACTGAGTTGTGTGGCTTCAGAGCAAGAATTAGAGAGACAGCCGCCACTATCTACTGTGTTGATCTCTTCCCCCTAATAGCCAAATATGAATCTGCATTGGCCTGATGCGCTCTACTCTCTATCCACCCCAGTGACTTCACGGGACCTCACACCACTCAATTCCCGCACCACGGGAGGCACTTTTGAGATGAATAGCCAGCCTCGCCCCATGAGCCACAAGAGTCTCTTACAGCATAAACAGTTTACCTCAGCTCATGGACTGCTAGAGGCAATTTTGGAGGCCAACAGTCAGCATCAGCCCAGACTGCAGTTTTTCTTGGAGAACTCATGGAGGTCCAGAGGCTTCAGGCAAGTGGCAGCTGACCTTGATGTGCTCTGAGTCTTTTGCTGAGTGGCCTCAGGCTCAGCACTGGTGCCAAACTGAAATCTACATTAAAGTGGTGAACACCACTCACCCCTCTCTGGTGACACCCTGAGACTCTCCTCACCCAACACATATATCACACCAGGCTCTTTCAGCAGCTGAGCCTTACTGGCAGCCAGCAGGTATCAACAGACTCGTGATGCCTTGGGCCTTTTGCTAAGTTGCCCCAGGCCTGGTATTGGTGTCAGCTGGCCTCAATTTACATCAAGGCTTCTCCCACATGCCTCCGGGTTCAACACAGGAAACCATTAACTGTGGTTCACTTTGTAGCTCCTATCGGGTAGCTCAGGGTCTCACAGACAACAGCTAACTTTTGACTGCGTGGGAGCCCTTCCTAAGAGGCCCCAGAGCTAACACATCTGAAGGCTGGCTTCAGATCACACCGGAGCCAGCTGGGCAAATCTCACTCTATGGTGTCAGGCCCCACATAGCATATTTTATGCCATGGCTAATCCTCATAGACAGTTAGTCTGAAAGTCAATCCCACTTACTGACGTGCCAACAGCAATCAAGGCTCCACCACAACAGGAGGGAAACACAACTCACATAAGAAATGTTCCTGAAACACACAGTATAGGTGATCAGGAAGACAGGTACACTGGATTCCACATGCCATTGATTGTATAAGGACACCCAACCAAGACTGGGAGACAAAGTTGATTGACCTAACACATAAAAAGAAACACACAGGCAGCCAAAATGAGGAAATAAAGAAACATGTCTCAAATTAAAATAATAATAATAATAAAATGAGGAAACTCCAGGAAAAAAAAAGAAAAAAAAAAAACTAAACTAAATGGAGGCAAGCAACCTACCAGATACAGAGTTCAAAATATTGGTTATAAAAATGCTCAAGGAACTTAGTGAGAACTTTAACAAAGAGATAGTCAGCATAAAAAAGGACATAGAAACCATAAAATAAAGTCATAAATAAAGAATGCAATAACTGAAATGAAGAATGCACTAGAAGGAATCAAGAGCAGATTAGATGAAGCTGAGGATCAAATAGGCTATTTGGAAGACAAAGTAGCAGAAAACACTCAATTGGAATAGTAGAAAGAAAAATAAAATTTAAGTGAGAAAAGTTTAAGGGACCTCTGAGAATGTACCAAGTGTACCAACATTTGTGTAATAGGGGTACCAGAAAAAAGAGAGAGAGGGAGAGAGAGAGAGAGAGAGAGAGAGAGAGAGAGAGAGAGCGAGTGAGCATGCAAGGGATTAAGAACTGTTTGAAGAAATAATGATGGAAAACTTCCTTAACCTGGTGAAAGAAAGAGACATACAAACTCAGGAAGTGCAGAGTTCCAAACAAGATGAACATAAAAAGACCCACACCAAGACACATCAAAATTAAAATGCCAAAGATTAAAGACAAAGACAGAATCCTAAAAGCAGCAAGAGAAAAGCAACTAGTTACTTACAAGGGAGTTTTGATAAGACTGTTAGCTGATTTTTCAACAGAAACAGCAGGCCAGAAGGGATTGGCAGGAAATATTCAAAATGATAAAAAGAAAGGACCTACAACCAAGACTACTCAACCCAGAAAGCCTATCATTTAATATTGAAGGACAGATAAAGAGATTTCCATATAAGAAAAAGCTAATAGAGTTCATCATCACCACCAAACCAGTATTACCAAAAAAAAAAAAAAAATTAAAGGAACTTCTTTTCAAAGAAAAAGGGGGGATCGGGGTGAAGAACATAAATATGAATAATAAAATATCAATAAATATATACCTCTCAATAATCACTTTAAATGTAAATAGATTAAATGCTCTAATCAAAAGACATAGGGTAGCTGAATGGAAAGAAAATAAGACTCATAAATATGCTGTCTATAAGAGACTCTCTTCAGATTAAAAGATACACACAGACTCAGGTAAAGGGCTGAAAAAAATATATTTTATATGAATAAAAATTTTAAAAAAGGTGAGGCAGTAATACTTATATCAGACAAAATAGACTTTAAACAAAAGCTATAATAAGAAATAAAGAACATTTCATAATAATAAAGGGATCAATACGACATAAGGATATAACCCTTGTAAACATTTATGTACTCAACACAGGAGCACCGAAATACATAAAGCAAATATTTACCGACATAAAGAGAAAGATTGACAGTAATATGTTCATTGCAGGGGACTTTAAAAGCCCAGTGACATCAAGGAATAGATCTTCCAAACAGAAAATCAAGAAGGAAACAGCAGCCATAAATGACACACTAAACCACATAAATTTAATTGATATTTTTAGAGCATTTTACTTGAAAGCAGCAGAATATACATTTTTTTCAAGTGCACATGAAACATTTTTCAAGATAGATCACGTATTAGGTCACAAAACAAGTCTCAATAAATTTAAGAAGATAGAAATCATATCAAGCATCTTCTCTAATCTCAAGGATATGAAACTAAAAATCAATTACAAGAAAAAAATGAAAAACACAAACATATGGATGCTAAATAATGTAGTACTAAAGAATGAACGCATTAACAATCAGTTCAAGAAAAAAAATTATCTTGAGACAAATGAAAATGAAAACACAACAATGCAAAATGTATGGGACACAGCAAAAGCAGTCCTGAGAGAGAAATTTATATTAATACAGGACTATGTCAAGAAACAAAAATGTAAAATCAACGATTTACTCCTACACCTAAAGGAACTAGAAAACAAACACCAAATAAAGCCCAAAGTGAGTAGAATAAAGAAAATAAAGATCAGAGAGGAAATAAACAAAATAGAGTCTAAAAAAGCAATAAAAAAATGAAATCAAAGACTGGTTCTTTGAAAAGATAAACAAAATTGATTAACTTTTAGCTAGACTCATCAAGAGAAAAAGAGAGATAACCAAATAAATAAAATCAGAAATTAAAGAGAAGTGACAATTAACACCACAAAAATACAAAGGATTATTTA
>NW_011888818.1:802332-804104 GCF_000151845.1 Pteropus vampyrus
AGAGGAAATAAACAAAATAGAGTCTAAAAAAGCAATAAAAAAATGAAATCAAAGACTGGTTCTTTGAAAAGATAAACAAAATTGATTAACTTTTAACTAGACTCATTAAGAGAAAAAGAGAGATAACCAAATAAATAAAATCAGAAATTAAAGAGAAGTGACAATTAACACCACAAAAATACAAAGGATTATTTAAAAATACTACAAATGATTATATGCTGACAAATTCAATAATCTAGAAGAAATAGATAAATTCCTAGAAGTACACAATATTCCAAGACTGAATCAAGAAGAAACAGAAAATCTGAACAGACTGATTACTACTAACAAAATCGAATCAATAATCAAAAAACTCCCAACAAACAAAGTCCTTGACCGAATTGCTTCACAGGTGAATTTTACCAATCATTCAAAAAATAATTAAGTCCTATCCTTCTCGACTATCCCCCAAAATTCA
Organism: Pteropus vampyrus; assembly: GCF_000151845.1. NCBI lineage: Eukaryota > Metazoa > Chordata > Mammalia > Chiroptera > Pteropodidae > Pteropus > Pteropus vampyrus. The sequence goes on from NW_011888818.1 coordinate 802,790, forward strand.
AGAAGATTGAAGCTTTCCAACCTCATTTTATGAGCCCACTATTACCCTGATTCCAAAGCTAGACAATGACATTACAAAAATGAAAATTATAGGTCAATATCCCTGATGAACTATGATGCAAATATTCTCAACAAAATATTTTCAAATGAAATTCAGCAACTCATTAAAAAGAGTATACACTATGATCAAGTAAGATTTATTCCTGGGATGCAAGCTTGATTCAGTGTTTCCAAGTCAACTAACATTACATACCACATAAACAAAATGAAAAATAAAGATCATATAATTACATCAATAGATGAAAAAAAAGTTCAATAAAATCCAGAATCCATGTATGATAAAAACTTTCAGCAAAATGGGAATAAAGGGAACACATCTCAACATAATAAAGGCTATGTATGACAGATCATATTCAATGGTGAAAAGCTAAAACGTTTCCTTAAGATCAGGAGCAGGACAAGGATTTCCATTTTTACCACTTTTATTGGATGTCCTAGTCACAGCAATTAGACAATGAAGAAAAATAAAAGTCATCCAAATTATTATTATATGCTGATGCTATGATACTATATATAGAGAGAATCCTAAAGATTCCACCAAAAAATTGTTAAAACTGATAAATGAATTCAATAAAGTTGCAGGATACAAAATTAATATTCAGAAATCGGTTGCATTTTTATATACCAATAATAAATTATTAGAGAAATTAAGAAAACAATTCCATTTACAATTGCATCAAAAATATATCTAGGAATAAATTTAACCAAGGAATGGAAAAAAAAAGAAAAAATTATAAGACACTGAAGAAAGAGGCGGAAGAAGATACAAATAAATGGAAGCATATGTTGTGCTCATGAATAGGAAGAATTAATATCGTTAAAATATCCATACTATCCAAAGCAATCTATAGATTCAATGCAATCCCTGTCAAAATATCGATGGCATTTTTCACAGAACTAGAATAAAATATATTAAAATTTATGTGAAACCACAAGAGCCAAAACAGCCATAGCAATCTTGACAAAGAAGAACAAAATTGAAGATATCACGGTATCTCATATCAAACTATACTGCACTGCTATAGTAAGCAAAACAGCATGATGCTGGAATAAAAGCAGACACAAAAATTAATAAAACAAATATAGAGTCCAGAAATAAACTCACGCCTTTATGGTCGTTTAATCTATGACAAAGAAGGCAAAAATATACAATGTGGTAAAGACAATCTCTTCAATAAATGGTGTTGGGAAAACAACAGATATATGAAAAAAAAAAAAAAAGAAACTGGACCATTTTCTTATCCCACATATAAGAA
>NW_011888818.1:804266-813402 GCF_000151845.1 Pteropus vampyrus
CACTGAAGAAAGAGGCGGAAGAAGATACAAATAAATGGAAGCATATGTTGTGCTCATGAATAGGAAGAATTAATATCGTTAAAATATCCATACTATCCAAAGCAATCTATAGATTCAATGCAATCCCTGTCAAAATATCGATGGCATTTTTCACAGAACTAGAATAAAATATATTAAAATTTATGTGAAACCACAAGAGCCAAAACAGCCATAGCAATCTTGACAAAGAAGAACAAAATTGAAGATATCACGGTATCTCATATCAAACTATACTGCACTGCTATAGTAAGCAAAACAGCATGATGCTGGAATAAAAGCAGACACAAAAATTAATAAAACAAATATAGAGTCCAGAAATAAACTCACGCCTTTATGGTCGTTTAATCTATGACAAAGAAGGCAAAAATATACAATGTGGTAAAGACAATCTCTTCAATAAATGGTGTTGGGAAAACAACAGATATATGAAAAAAAAAAAAAAAGAAACTGGACCATTTTCTTATCCCACATATAAGAAGAAATACAAAATGGACTAAAGACTTAAATGTAAGACCAGAAACCATATATCTCCTTGGGCAAAGGAATCAAAAGAAAAATAAACAAATGAGATTACATCAAACTAAATTTTTTTGCACAGCAAAGGAAACCATCAACAAAACGAAAAGATAATCTATTGAATGGGGGAAAATATTCATCAATGATACATCTGATAAAAGGTTAATATCCAAAATTTATAAACAACTCATGCAACTCAACACCAAAAACACTAGCAATCCAATTAAAAAATGGACAGAGGCCCTGAATAGGCATTTCTCCAAAGAAGGACTACAAATGGCCAATGGACATTTCTCACTAATCATCAGAAAAATGCAAATTAAAACCACAATGAGATATCACCTCACACCTGTCAGAATGGCTATCATCAATAAATCAGAATACTACAAGCATTGGCAAGGATGTGGAGAAAAGAGAACCCTCATGCACTATTGGTGAGATTGCAAATTGGTTCAGTCACTATGGAAAACAGTTTGGAGCTTCCTCAAAAAACTAAAAATAGAACTACCTTATGAACTAGCTGTTCCACTTCTGGGTGTTTATTGGAAGAAATCCAAAACACTAATTTGAAAATATATATGCACTTCTATGTTCACTGCAGCACTATATACAATGGATAAGATATGGAAGCAACCCAAGTACCCAACAATAGATGACTGGATAAAAAAAGAAGTGGTGCATATACACAATAAAATAGTACGCGACCATAAAAAAATAAAATCTTACCATTCGTGATGACAAAGATAGTCCTAAAGGGTATTATGCTGAGTGAAATAAGTCAGACAGAGAAAGATAAATAGCATAGGATCTCACTTATATATGGAATCTAAAGAACAAAATAAATGAACACACAAAACAGAAACAGACTCATAAATACAGGAAACAAACTGATGGTTGCCAGAAGGGAAGGGTTTGGGGGCTGAGTGAAAAAGGGGAAGAGATTAAGAAGTACAAATTGGTAGCTACAAAATAGACATGGGGATTCAAAGTACAGCATAGGGAATCAATAGCATGGTAATAAGTATGTATAGTGCCAGATGGGTACTAGGCTTTATAAATTATATAAATGTCTAACCACTATGGCATATACTTGAAACTAATATAAAATAATATTGAATGTCAACTGTAATTGAATAAAAAAAAGCTATTTTTTATCAAATAGTCCATAAGAAGAAAAAAATATCTAATTTCACTAGAACCCGAAGAAGTGACATTTTAAGAATTCTTTTGAAAAATGACCTTTATATTTTTCCTAAGTATTAAAGTAATGAGAACTAAGGAAAAAATAGCACCAGTTAGAGATGGGTATTTCTTATATGTGAACTTTATGTTATGTTATGTTTGTTTAATTAAAATCATATTTACCAGTTTTATATTATATGTTCCTTTGACACCATATAATCATCTTTTCCTCAGACTCTTATTATCTTTTTATAGAAACATAACTTTTAAAATGTATTATTTCAATGTTCAAATGTATTTAAATTATATAAATATTTCCCTTGTAATGGATATTTCAGATTTTCTCCTTATGGCAAATATACTTGTGTAAAATTCTGCATGTACATCAAAGAATTTTTATCTGGCTGAATTTTTCAGAATTACTGATTCCAAAAGACGCATATTTAAACATCGTGCACATACTTTCTATTGCCCTACTGGCACAAATGGTTTTCACCCACACTGCACAAATGGCGAGGCTAGGCTCTCTTCGAATTGACCCATGCAGGTTATATGATTGCTTTGTACTCATTTGACACAGTCTAAGACAAGTTAATAGTAAACCGTAAAACCACCGGTGCTGAAACACAGACAGACCGATCATTTCTATTTTCCTGTCCTGCCCCCATAAGCTCCAGTTCATATATTTCTGGTATCAACTCTTGGTCTGTGGAATGGTACAATTCCATTCTAAATTTTGGGGACAGAGAATGCTGAAAGAAGATCTGAAGTCTGAAGAGAGTTTGAGATGATTTAAAATCAAAAGCAGGGACAGCTGTGTAATTTTCTCTCCAATATTTGAGAAGATCCTCAGTCACTCAGTGGTTGTCAAATTAATGAGAATATTGTTAGGAAAGTTTAGTATGGTTTCTACTTCAAGCCAAGCTTCTGAAGCGACATGGTTTGGCAAGTGACTGCCCCTGTAGCATTAGTCTTCACGTCAGAAATTCATTAAAGCAAGAAGAAGCCTGCCAGTGGATTAAACTATTTTGCAGAACTTTCCTGGCATTCTTGCACATTAACTGCTGTTCTCTTTATTCTGTATACCTTTACTTGTATAAGAGATTGAATATTGGTATTTTTGCTTTGTTTTTGGTTGTTGGTGTTCCCTTCCCCCCGTCCCATCCACCCAACTCTAGGGATTTGGGGATTTGCAGGAAAAGGGAAAGGAGGAGTATTGGGTAAGTAACCAATATAATCCATTAGCAAAGCAGTTGGCACATAGTCAATAAATATGTGCTAATATTGGAAAATATCATATAACAAAATATGATAGATGTAGCATTCCATGGAAAAAGTGAAATTGTGATATTTCTTGTTTTCTTCTGAGAACTCTGAAAAAAAAAGCAATCACAAAAACAAAGCAAAAATACTGATATTACTCACCTTTAGACATGTGACTAGTCCCAGGTTCCTACTTGCACAACACTTTCAGATGTGAGAATTGCATCTCAACTCCAGGTCCACACATGCCTACTGTTTCCAACTGGAGCTTTGCATCCTGCACTACAATGGTGGAAAAATTTAGTGGGATGGAACATCTTTCAGATAGAGTCTTACCTGAATTTTCCTCAAGGGATTGCAATCAGTATCAAATCTTCCCCCCCAGACACCTTCAAATATGAAAGTTAATGGCTAGACTTTCTCATGTGAGGACTGGCTGTATATTAAAAAAAATAATATAATCCTGAGATTTTTCCTCTGGTTCACAAGTTTCCTGTACAGATAGAAATTCTCTTATTCTTTTTAATATTTGCAACACTTAGTACAGGACCTCTCACAAACCATAGGCTGAATAAATAGGATGAATTGAATTCCCATTAAAGGAAACTAGATATGTATGTTAAAAAATTATGATTAATTGTTTTGGAAAAAATAAGGTTTTTTTTGTGTGTGTGTACATCTATCTGTTCTGTATTGAAAAGATTTCAGTCACAATTTAACAGTTTTGAAAGTCTGGGTTTTTATATTTTAGCTTTTGCTGATAAAAAGTATTCATGATAGTACATTTTTTATGAGAGTATTTGTATTTTATGTCTTGTTGACAGTTGAATTAAAGAGTCAGGTTTGGGCATTTTCAATTATCTTATTTAAAACAGTAGGAAAATAATCTGAGTTATACATGAAGTGAGTGAAAATAGATTGAAAGGAAATAAAACTACCTACTCTGAGATTAAAGGCTAATAAGTTAAAACAATGTCATAATTTTAATAAGATAAAGTCTATTTTTAATTATTTTTCACAACAAAGCCCACCACATATTGCATTTCAATTAAGAGGACATTCTCATCGAAATAAAAAGTACATTTCATCTAAGTATCTGTCCATTACACTTTCATTATTATAAACATTATAAAGTGGTCAGTGGTTCTAATTTTAGCAGAATTTACACATTTCTGCTTATTCTTGCTAAAGCAGTTTATTTTATATGCTTTAAATTTATATATTTCTGTTTACTCTTGCTAAGGCAATTGCTTTATCTGCCTTAGCCATGACAAACTTGAATACATAAGAGAGTGTAAAGAAAATCAAATCTTCTGTTCCAGTCTTCACCTGTAAGCTTAAAAGCATTTTCATAGCAATAAACACACACACACACACACACACACACACACACACACACAATAAGAGATCAAAATTAAAGCATCTTTTGCAATTTCCTTTTTTTTTTTATTAAAAGTACTGTCACTAGCATTTTTGTTTTAATTTGGTTACATTTCTTATATACTAGCCAAAGAGATAGGGTTAATTATTTGGACCTTGTCTTAGGTGAATTTTAACACATAAAAGGAAGTAAAGATTTGGAAGCACCCTGGATCCCTTTTTACCTTCCCTTTCCCAAATTTAGCCCACTCTACATTCTAAATGGATCCCTTTGCTGTCACCATTACATCTCACATAGATTATTGCAAAATCAACTTCTTTTAGTTCCTTGCTCTTACTAAACTTGTTCCACACTTGATGTTTCTGCACTAGTTGTTTCCTAGGTTTAGAGCAGTTTGAATGGAGAACTTTGAATTATTAGGTCCTCTTTGTCCTTCAAGTTTCAAAACTGTCATTCAAGAGTGAAGCCCTTTCTAATCAACTAATCTGCAATCTGATTTCCCACTCAAGTCATTATCATATCACTCGATTTTTATGTCTTCACAGAAAAAAAAATATTATCAAAAGATTCACATTTAATTATTTGCTTTGAGACTTTGAAAATAGAATCATATAACATAACAAATGCAGAGATACTGCAGAATTTTTATTTCATAAAACTAAATACTTCTAATGAGCTCCCCAACCTGTTTCTAATGGATAACACTACAACCTAGACTGGTCGATTAATATCTCCTTCCAGTTAAAATATTTTCTTAGCAGAGACTATATTTTGTCCATAACAGAGCTTAGGTAAATCTAGTTTGAGGTCATCTAGTTTGTTTAGTAAATACGTAGTCATTTCTTGTTCTGTATTCCATGAATTCTCAAAATGGAGTCAAAGTGCACAAGGGAGTTCATTCACTCATCATTGTGGCATCTTGTTCTCTGCTGTGAAATAACTGATGATCTTTGGATCCAGATACACAGAGTGGCTGATCTTCCTCAATATTTAGAATGAGAATTGAAAACTACTGGAATCTATGGCTCTTATCATGGTCTTAAAAGTTTCTGCACATGATGGCATCTTTGCCCTACCTACAGATGTATGATGGTCTGCATTTTCTGTCAGAATCGTCACATGTTCTCACCAGTTGTACAGAATTTCTGTGCACTTGAATTCATGGGGAATCAGATGCACTAGTTTATATCCATCTATCTGATTTATTCCATCTGCCATCTCTCTTGTGCTATGTTGGGTACAAAATGCTACCTGCCCCATGAATCTCCTTTGAGGATTAGGTCACTACTGCTGATACATTTGGGCTTACACTGTCTTATATATTCTATCCAGATATCTGACTCTGAGGGTGTTTAGGGAAACAGATAACATAACAAGACTGGCACTACTATCCTTAGGAAAACCTGCTTACAAGGCAATCCTTTGGCAATGGCTAACTGTGAAACTGGGTCACTGTTCCTAGACTCTGTGCAAATGATATGATAATGCTGAACACTTACTTTCCCTCAGAGAGTCTGAGATTTTGATAAACAATTAGCAGAAGGTGCCTATGTAATGAACTCCCAGTAATACTTTGAGCACTGAATCTCTAAAGAGCTTCAACCCATGTTGTTGCTGTGGAAGATTATATTTCATGAGACCCCCTCATGAGAGGAAGAGAGCATAAGGAAGCCTGCAGATGGGTTTCTCCAGACACCACTTACATCTTTTCCCCTTGTTCTGTCTGTATATCCTTAAAACATTACTGTAATAAGTTCTAGCCATGAGATAACTTTATGCCGAATCCTGTGAGTCCTTCCAGTGAATATCCAAATGTGAAATGGTCTTAAGGGCACTCTAAACAGAAGGGTTGTGTGAGAAACAAATAAATAACATTGACAACAAAATGGTGTCTTATCTCCTTGTTTTCACCACCCTGATATATCTTCTACTGTCCCACAATCTCCTGGGATTTTCATTCTATGGGTTATATTTTAAAATTGCCTTTGTGTAAAAAAAAAAAAAAAAAAAAAAATTTTAAAAAATCATTTGATAATTAGCCAGGTACTTTAGAATCATTTTGAGAAAATGTATGCCTATTAAAAATTATTGCATTTTTTTTTCCAGTAGGGAAATTAATGTCTGTGATAGAGTTTAGTCAAAGGGACCACACAAGACTCCTATAGAAGCTTATAGAATGAATTGCATTAAGTTAGTAAGATGGCATTTAGGATGCTGACTTGATACAATAGTTCAGGATGAAAGTAGCCTGAGCTACGATAGTTGGAGCAGAGAAAATCATTTTAAAAAATGTTTAAATGGTTGAATTTGTATGTCTGCACAACGACAAAAACAACAACAAAAACACATCATTTGCATGTTGAGAGGATCCTCCTAACTGTTTTTCTACTTCCCTACCTTATACTAGGGATAATAAAGTTTATATGCCGAGAAGAAAGAAAATTAGACTCACTACCTAACTTTATGTTGGCTGTTTAATAAGGTACAAAGTCAATGGCTTCTTTCTGAGTTTTCTTCTTATTTAAATTTTATCCAGTGAATTCTGCTAGAACCGTGTCCATTTTTATCCTATTACTCTCATGAACTTTACTATTTTCCATAAATGCAAAAATATGAAATTCTGCATACCAATAAGAACAAAATGAATTGCGAAATTCTGAGATATGGGAGAGAAGAGAATACTGAAGCATCTTAACTCCTCTAACCTCTAAGGCTCTTTTTACCTGTTCCTCTTACATTTCCCCTCAACCATGTATTTTGTTAAATATGCAGTTACACTTAGCTAAAACAAAATAAAATAAAATAAAATAATAAAATAAAATAAAAATGAGAGAAAGTACTCTGGTAACATAGTAATGGAGACTTGAGTCATGACATCGTTCAGGACCCAGTTCAATTATTATTGAAGAAATAGCATTTTGAATTTTTATTTTTAACCAGAACATCTCTCGAATGATATGAGGTTTACAAAAGCGAACAACATATGAATCTCTCCTAAAAAGAATATATAGTGTTTCCATGATTGGAAGATATAAAAACATGTCTGTGAAAGTCTTTTCCATTTTTTTCTATTTAAATAGTTAGATATTAAAAGACCCTCTCTATGGGTTTTCCTAAAATACATTTTTAGGAATATCAATCAATCAATAGTCTGAAGGCTGCACTGTCTATGACAGAAATTGTGGCAGGAATATATAGCAAAAGTCAATAATAATATGTCCTCCGTGAAGAAGTAATTAAAAATAATAAGTGGAGGATAGGAGATTCACCTTGTAATGTGGGAAAAAATAAATAGGACTGGGAGGTAGGAAAAAGGGAGAGAACATATGATTCTTAGGTTAATTTGTGATAAAAAATAAATAAATTTAGTTCTGTTTTAGAAAAATTGAAAATTATAAAGAAAAATTAAATGGGGACATATACAATTGATAGGATGGGAAAAGTTTTTGAGATTGTGTTGGTTTTAAATACTTTTTGTCTTGAAATAACTAAAAGAATAAACTGTCTTCTGAATGCAACTGTTTTGTAACAAATATCAGTATAGTATACTTTTATCTTTTGATGCGATGCTCATTCTTTATTGCTTTAAAAGTATTTAAAGATAAATACCATATGATATCACTTATATGTGAAATATAAAACAAAACAAAACAAAATAATAGAAACAAGCTCATAGATACAGAGAGCAAATTGACAGTCCACAAGGGTGAGTTGGAAGAATGGGTGAAAAAGGTGAAAGAGATTAAGTACTAATTGCCAGTTATAAAAATAGTCATGGGGGGACCAAGAAAACATGGCAGAGTGAGAGATGTCCCCAGATCTCTCCCCTTGAAACAATAATAAGTTGAACATATAAAACTCAACAAAAAACACCCAAACTGCACACCAGAACGTCTAAGTATGCGATCTGCACATAAGAGGTATCACAGGTCAGAACTCCAGGTGTCAGGCGGTAGACTGGGAGAAATAAAGAAGCTGCCTATTGCAGCCGCTGGAGCTCCTTGTACGGGGAGAGGAAGGGAAGAAGGTGTGGTGACTTCCCTGAAAAACTCTCCCTGAAGAGAGTTTGTGAGTCTCATGCAGCCAGAGTCAGGGCCCAGACATCATGGCAGAAAGCAGAGAAGCAGACAGCAGAGAAACAAAAGTTGATTTTTGCCAGCCATGCTTGCAAAACCAAGGCTGAGCCGCATCCCCCAACTCTCAAACCAGAGGGCCCTTGCCCCACACCCTCTGCGACCAAATACCACAGAGTCCCAGGGGAATCTGAGCAAATGCTGCCAAGACTGTCACTGACACTGACAGGGACTGTAACTGAGGGTAGCGAGCGTGATTACATATCTACAATAAAGTTTTTTAAAAAGCATTTTTAAGGCTTTATTTAAAGCAGGGATCCAAGAAGCTTAGACCCCACCTACTAGAAACCAAAAGAAAAGTGCCTTCTTTGCAATACGCTAAAGAGAGACCTTTATATAATAAACTTTCTTTCTGGAAAAAACAGTAGAATACACTTCCATTAATGCTCAGGCGGAGAAATAGTCCATTAAACACCATGAACAGCCAAAGCGACGATGCATCTCAGAATAAAGAGAAAAGTCCAGAAAATAAGCTTACAGACATAGAAATTTGCATCTTAAATGACAGAGAGAATTCAGGATGGTACTTCTGAAAAAACTCAGTGAGATCAAAAATGAGTTATATCAAAAATTTCAGGAACTGACAAAACAATGGGATGCACAGAGCAAGGAGATTGAAACC
>NW_011888818.1:813452-820883 GCF_000151845.1 Pteropus vampyrus
GAAAATAAGCTTACAGACATAGAAATTTGCATCTTAAATGACAGAGAGAATTCAGGATGGTACTTCTGAAAAAACTCAGTGAGATCAAAAATGAGTTATATCAAAAATTTCAGGAACTGACAAAACAATGGGATGCACAGAGCAAGGAGATTGAAACCCTCAAAAAGAACCAAATAGAACTTCTGGAGATAAAAAACACTGCAAGAGTTGAAAAATGAAACAACAAGCTGGGGAAATAGAGTCGACCAAATAGAGAAAAGGATCAATGATATCGAAGACAGAAATCTAGAAATAAATCAGAAGGAAGAAGAGAGAAACCAAAGAACGAAAAATAATGAAAGACAAATACAAGAACTAGCTGATGCCATCGGGAGAGGAAACATAAGAATAATGGGCACTACCGAAGGTGAGGAAAAGGAGCAGGGACTAGAAAATATTTTCACACAAATAGTGGACGAGAATTTCCCAAATCTAAGGAATAAACTGGAACTAGGAATTCAAGAAGTCAACAGAACACCCAATTAACTCAACCCCAAAAGGCCTACACCAAGACACATCGTATTAAAGTTATCAAAAATCAACAACAAAAGTAGAATTCTCAACGCAGCTAGGGAGAAGAAAATGGTAACTTACACAGAAAAACCCGTTAGATTATCCTCAGACTTCTCAGTGTAAACCTTACAAGAAAGGAATGGAATCAAATATTTAAACTATTAACTGAAAAGAACTACAAACTTAGAATAATGTATCCAGCTATGCTCTCCTTTAGATATGAAAGAGAAATTAAAGCCTTTCCAGATGCACGAAAATCGAAGAAATTCTCCACTACGAGGCCTGCACTACAAGAAATACTGAAAGGGGTCAGCTCACCTAAAATGAGATGGAAAAAAAAAAAGAAAAGAAAGACAATTAGTAGTAAAGTGGCTATCAGGCAAATAGAAGCAGAAGAGTGAAATCCTTACTAAGAACAGGGCATTTTCAGCTTAAAATAATAAGAAAAATGCTATAGCAATATAGTAATGAACGTTCAGCATACATAGGGAAAAATTGAGATAATAACGACTGAAAAAGGAAGAACTCAGAGATTCAAATTTGCAAAGGGGATGGAGGTAAGACATGCGCAGAAGAAAATGGACGACTGTATATATATAACTATCCTTTACATATTCGTAATAGTAACCACACACCAAAGATTCAGAAGTGAAGTATATAACATAAAACAAGAAGACCCAGAGGGAAAACTCAGAAGAGCCAATCAAAATAAATAAAACAGAAACACAAGGACAAGGAAGCAATGGAAACACCGAGTTACAAGAAAGCAAAAGATAAAATAGCTAGAGAAGACCTCATATTTCAATAATTGCCTTAAATGTAAATGGACTGAACTCACCAACAAAAAGGCATAGAGTTGCAGAACGGATCAAAAAAAGAAGCCCAACCATATGCTGCCTCCAGGAGACACATCTCAGCTCTAAAGCGAAATATAGACTCAAAGTGAAACGGTGGGAAATGATATGTCAAGCAAATAGCATTCAGAGAAAAGCGGGAGTAGCGGCAATAATATCAGATGAAATAGACTTCAAAATAAAAAAGGTAAAGAAAGATACTGAGGGACACTTCATAATCATAAAGGGAATCATGCGCCAAGAATACATAACACTTATTAATATCTATGCTCCCAATCAGGGAGCTCCAAAATATAGAAAGCAATTACTAACAGAACTAAAGGGAGAAACAGACCAAAACACTATTGTAGTAGGGGACCTAAATACCCCACTGTCAGATACGGAGAGATCGTCCAAACAAAAAATCAAAAAGGAAATAACATCCTTAAATGATATATTAGACTAACTGGACATATTGACATTTACAGAGCTTTCCATCTCAAAACAGCTGCTTATACATTCTTCTCTAGTGCACATGGAACATTCTCAAGAATTGACCACATACTGGGATACAGAAATAACCTCAACAAATATAAGACGGTTCACATTTTACCAACCATATTTTCTGATCATAATGCTTTGAAACTAGAGATCAACTGCAAAAAGAAAGCAGGAAGAATCACAAATACATGGAGAATAAACAACATACTACTGAAGAATAACTGAGTCAGAGGGAAATAAAAAGAGAGATCAAGAGATACATAGAAATGAATGATAATGACAGTACAACATATCGAAACTTTTGGGACATGGCAAAAGCAGTCATAAGAAGAAAGTTCATATCTTTACAGGCCTATCTCCAAATCAAGAACGAGCCCAAATAAACAACCTAATGCTTTATCTTAAAAAACTAGAAAAGGAGAAACAAATAAGACCTAACGTAAGCAGAAGGAAAGAAATCATCAAAACAAAAGCGTAAATAAATGAAATTGAAAACAAAACAAAACAAAAAACAATAGAAAAATAAATGCAACAAACAGTTGGTTCTATGAGAAGATTAATAAAAATGACAAACTCCTAGCTAGACTCACTAAAGAAAAAAGAGAAAGGACACAAATAAACTAAATCAGGAATGAAAGAGAGGAAATTATGACTGACATCGCAGAAATACAAAGGATCATGCAAGAATACTACAAAAAAGTATATAATATCAAATTTAATAACCTAGAAGAAATGGACCAGTACTTACAAAACTATAATCTTCATAGACTGAATCCAGAAAAACTGGAAAAACCAAATAGACTGATCAGTAGTATGAAAATTGAAACAATCATCAAAACCCTACTAAAAAGTAAAAGTCTAGGACCAGTGAATTCTACCTAACTTTCAAAGAAGATTTAATACCTATTCTCAAACTCTTCCAAAAAATCAAAGAGGAGGCAATACTTCCCAACTCATTTTATGAGGTCAATATTACTCTGATGCCAAAATCTGGTAAAGATAACACAAAAAAAGAGAACTGTAGACCAATATTTCTGCTGAACACAGATGCAAAACTCCTAAATAAGATATTAGCAAATGGAATACAGCAACATATTAAAAAGATTATACATAACGATCAAGTGCGTGTCATCTCAGGGGCACAGAGATGGTCAACATACACAAATTGATTAATGTGATACACCACATAAACAAATTAACAAATAAGAATCATATGATCATATCAATAGATGCAGAAAAAGTCTTTGACAAGATGTAGCATCCATATATGACCAAAACACTTAACAAAATCGGTATAGAAGGAAAGTCCTTAACATAGTAAAGGACATATATGACAAACTCTCAGCCAACATGATACTTAATGATGAAAAACTAAAAACTTTCTAAAATCAGGAACAAGGCAAGGCTTTCCACTATCACCACTCTTATTCGATATAACATTGGAGGTCCTAGAGAGTGCAATCAGATGAGAGAAAGATATAAAAGGCATCCAAATAGGAAACAAAAAAGTCAAACTGTCACTATTTGTGGATGACATGATTCTTTATATAGAAAACCCTAAAGGTTCTACAAGAACACTACTAGAAACAATAAGCAAATACAGTAAAGTCTCTGGATGCAAAATCAATGTTCAAAAATCCATAATGTTCCTATACTCTAATAACAAAGTATCAGAAAAAGAAGTGGAAGAAATAATTCCTTATGCAATTGAAACAAAAAGAATAAAATACCTGGCCTTAACGAAACATCTGAAGAACCTATATAATGAAAACTACAAGACCCTATTAAAAGAAATCGAAGAAGATATAAAGATATAAAAAGATATTCTGTGTTCTTGGATTCGAAGAATCAACGTAGTTAAAATGACCTTATTACCTAAAGCATTATATAGATTTAATAAAATCCCCATCAAAATCCCATCAGCTTTTTCAAAGAAATAGAACAAAAAATCATCAGATTTGTATGGAAGCACAAAAGACCCCGAACTGCCAAAGCCATCCTCAGGAAAAAGAACGAGGCTGGAAGCATCACTCTGCCCGACTTCAAATATACTACAAAGCGACAGTAATCAAAACGACATGTAATTGGCAACAAAACAGATGCACAGACCAGAAATGAGAGTCCAATAGTAAATCCATATTTATACAGGCAAATAATTTTTGACAAAGATGCCAAAAACATAGTGAAGAAAGGAAAGCCTCTTCAATAAATAGTGCTGGGAAAACTGGAAAGCCACCTGCAAAAGAATGAAACTAGATTGTTGTCTATCACCACACACCAAAATTAACTCAGAATGGATTAAGAATCTGAATATATGACCAGAAACAATAAAATGCATAGAAGAAAACATAGGAACTAAACTCAAGGACCTTGGACTTAAAGAGGATTTTATGAATTTAGGATTTTATGATGTCAAAGGCAAGGGAAGTAAAAGCTAAAATAGATGAATGGAACTACATCAAACTAAAAAGTTTCTGCTCAGCAAAAGAAATCGTCAACAAGGTAAAGAGATAACCATCTGAATGAGAATATATATTAGCAAGCAATGCCTCTGATAAGGGCCGAATGTTCAAAATATACAAAGAACTCATGCAACTCAATAACAACAAAAAATAAACGATCCAACCAAAAAATGGGCAGAGGACGTGAACAGACACTTCTCCCTAGAAGACATACAAATGGCCAACAAATATTTGAAAAGATGCTCAACATCACTAGCTATTAGGGAAATGCAAATCAAAACCATAATGAGATACCATCTCACACCTGTTAGAATGGCTATAATCAACAGGACAAATAACAACAAATGCTGGAGAGGATGTGGAGAAAAGGGAACCCTCATATACTGCTGGTGAGACTGCAAATTGGTATAGCCACTATGGACAAAAGTATGAAGTTTCTTCAAAAAATTAAGAATTGATCTACCATAAGATCCAACAATCCCACTGCTGTATATTTACCCCAAAGACTTGAAAACCCATATCTGAAAAGGTATTTGCATGCCGATGTTCATAGCACCTATATTCACCGTGGCCATGACATGGAAGCAATTGAAGTGTCCTACAATACATGATTGGCTAAAACAGCTGTGGTATACATATACTATGGAATATTACCCAGCCATAAGAAGAGATGAAATACTGCCATTTGCAACAACATGGATGGACCTCAAGATAATCATACTAAGTGAAATAAACCAGACAGAAAAAGTTGAAAATCACATGATATCACTTACATGTGAGATATAAACCTAAAAGCAATAAACGAACAGGACAAATAAACAGAGACTCATGGATATGGACTATAGACTAGTGGTTACTAGTGAGTAGGGGGTAGCGCAGGAGGCGGGAGGTAGACTGGGTAAAGGGGGTTAAATATAAGGATTAGAGGGAGGGTGAAGTGGGTAAAGGGGATCAAATATATGGTAGCTGAAGGAAACTAGACTTTGGGTGGTAAACACACAATAGAATATACACATGTCAAATTATAATGTACACCTGAAAATTATATAATTGTATTAACCAATGTTACCCCAACAAACTTAATTTAAAAAAAATAATCATAGGGATATAAAGCATAGTATAGAGAACATAGTCAATAATATTGTAATAACAATGTATGGTGTCATATGGCAACTTGTTTTACCAGGGTGATCACTCTGTAAGATCTAATCACTATGTTATATACTTGTAAATGAAAAATAAGGTTTTTAAATGCATAATTTATTAGGCATTTACTATGTTTCAGACATTTGCTATATGTTTTGCATGCAATGCATTACTTTAAATATGACAATAGTGTTGAGTGTAGGTTATGTTACTTTCCTAACTGTATACAATAGAATCTTTGAGCTGAATGAGGTTTTGTGTCTGATCCCAGTTCTAACTGGTGACAGAGTCAGATCTGTATACCACATCCTATATGGTTTCAGGGAATATATGCATAACAAACCTATAACACATCTTCATTTTTAATTGACTCTATGGATTTCCTTACATGTTATTCAAATGCAATTATAGGTTCAGGTTTGGCTCCCTCAGGATCTCTACCTTTTAGTTGTTATGTTATACAAAGAACAAGTCACTTTCTGTTCCAGCCAGGGTGCAACATGTCATCTCACTCTCAATATTACCTATCTCTGTTTCTCTGCTGAATCTGCGATCTCTGTTGATCTGGAGACAATGTGGGAGCTTTCTTCTAATACTTTTGAAAGAAATAATTAAACTTCCCATTTGGCCAAAATTTCAGGAGGCAATAATAAAGCTTGTACTCCAGTAATCTGGACAGTACAAGGTTGTGAGGACCAAATTTAGAAATAGACTGCATATTGCTGAAGCAGGTGAAATCTCAAAACTTTATCTTGATGGTAATTGGTGCAAAAAGAGTGGAGGAAAGTTTGAGAGATTCTGGAAGGGAGCTTAAGCAGTTTTCAGCAACCACTTTAAAGATTACATAACATTGAAGACCAAGCTGATGTTAGAGAGAATAAATGATTAACAGAACAATTCAGCACTGTCTTATGATTGTCTGCAGCAATCCTTCAAATATAATAAGGGGAGAGGAAACAAATATTGGCAAGTTACCTAAGTGTCAGGTTGGCGACATGAGTACAAATGAAGACCAAAAGTTGAAGTGCGAGAGAGATTTAGTGAATTTAGACATACTGCTGATATGTCAAACTAGGGAATGTCTCCGTTTAATGGAAGTGGCAAATAAAGTTATTGTGGGTTAATGGTACATGTGGAAAAACTGGAGGCCAAAATATGGGTTAAGAGCAGCTTCAGTAAGAACAGGGATATGAATTAATAATACTATCATAGGAAAAATTTCAGAATCACGCGAATGACTTTAAGTGTAGCCATTCTTTTGGGTAACAGAGTGAAGTAAATACCGGCATAGTCAGAGTAGAGGAGCTTGATAAATTAAGGGAGAATAATGATGTTAAGAAATTGAATAGAAAGAAAATTATTGATAAAATACAAAGTTAGATTGTTCACAAAGTTGGAAAACAATGATAATAAAACATAGAACTTTCATTCTCTTTGCACCTCAGTTATCTTCCTCAATATTTCCTCTAAAATAACATTCAGTATTTTTAGCTCTAATTGTTTGTGTCTGTTCTCACACCAGAATGTGAGCTCTGCAGGGATAGATATTGTATTTTATCTTCTTTTTTGTCTGGTATGTACTTAATACACATTTGTGAGATGAACGGATAAGTGTATGGATGGGAGGATGAATGGATAAATATGTTAGTAAAACATATGGTAAAATATGCATTCTACAGGAAAACCTGTTACTAATATATAGAAAGATATAATGGTGCAAAATATTATTGAGAAGTCCAGTGTCTCACTATTCTTTGAGGTAAGAAAAATAATTTTCCTCCTCTCTAACCTCTTCTGGCTGATCTAATGATCAAATTGACAGAAGAAATTAACCAAATTTAGTATGTATGTACACGAGGGGGATCTTTAAGAATATGGGAACCAAGGGCAATTCTCAGTTAAAGTTAACATGCGTTTCACATTATGGAGAGCGAGGC
>NW_011888818.1:822118-825465 GCF_000151845.1 Pteropus vampyrus
TCTAACCTCTTCTGGCTGATCTAATGATCAAATTGACAGAAGAAATTAACCAAATTTAGTATGTATGTACACGAGGGGGATCTTTAAGAATATGGTAACCAAGGGCAAGTCTCAGTTAAAGTTAATATGCAGTTCACATTATGGAGAGCGAAGCAAGAATTTAAGACTTCAAAGAGAAAATAGGCAATTTACAAGTAGATGAGAAAAGCAAATTTTTGGTAAATAAATTCTTACTGGTTCACCCAGAAACAATGGGACACAGAAGGGTGTCCTCATACTTGGATGTCAGCCATATGTAAGTTCATATTAGGCTACGGTGATAGCTCCTTCCCTTAAGCTAGTTTTTCTATCTGAATTCCTTTAGGCAGGTAAGGGGGATGGTCAAAGTTTATTCCCAAGTCTTTTGTTTCTTAAAAATAACCAGCTTAAAATAATCAGTATCTCAAAAAGTCATACATTGGGGTGGCAAACTCTGCTTCCCGCAATTCGATTAATTAGAAAAATGAAAAACTGACTGTCTTTTAGTAAGAAGAGGTGCTTTTCATAAAGAAGAGGTGCTAACTGAAGAAAAGTAGAAGTAGAGAATTGTGTGTGTGTGTGTGTGTGTGTGTGTGTGTGTAGTGTGTGTGTGTGTGTATTTTTTAAAGAGTAAAAATCATCATGCATGGAAGAATGGTATGGGATAAAGAATGTAGTTGAACTAGATTGAAATAAGTCTGTAGGTGGAGATAGCAGAGGCAAACAACTAAATTAACAGAGAGCTAATGTAGGTAAGTGGAATGAAAGAGGTAAAAACCTGAGCCACTGGCTGCAGGTATAAAAAGCACAGCAAAGGGAGCCACATATAGGTAGAGTTAGTATTCGTTTTATATCAGAGATTAGCAAGCATGCTCTAGAATGGGTCAGATAATAAGTATTTTAGAATTTGTGGGTCATACTCAACTTTTTTGTCATAGTATAAAATGAGTCAAGAACAATTCATAAATAAGTGAGCAGGCCATGTTCCAATAAAACTTTATTTTTTGGATTCTGAGATTTAAATTCCATACTATCATTTTTATCTCTGTTCACATTTTTATAAATATAAAAACCATCTTAACTTGTAGGGAATAAAAAAAGTGGTGTATCAAATTTGTCCCAGATTTTTTGACAGGTATATGCATATATATGTTTCTAAATAATTTATGGTCTAAATATATGCAGGTATATGCATATATATGTTTCTAAATAATTTATGGTCCTGTATGGTCTGTGTACTTATGACTGCATGCATATGCATCTCTCTTCAAAGGTGTGTTATGTTCTATAAGAAAAAACTAACTTCATGATAATCTTAAGAGTTTAATTATCAGTTTGATTAAAAATGAAAAATTCTGCCCTAATGATTATAAACGACACTATTTTAGGGTATTCTTTTTAAGTGGCTGAATGAAAGATGATCTTTTAGAGACATCAGTGTAGCCTCAGCTGAACAATAATAAAAGGGAAAATAAAATGTTCAAATTTAAATATACTGGAGAACTAGTCAAATAATTTGAATCTCAGCCTCAAGGTATTTATTTTCTTATTCTAAAATAAATGTGCCGTGTAAATGTTGACTTTGTTTTTGTTTGTTGTATTTTGTTTTGTATTGTTTTGCATGAAGCTGAATAAGGTTCTTCTATAAACACTATTTGAGAATATAGCATCTATGTAAATAGGGCTTATAAGTAACTGCATATTTTATTATTTAAATATTAAAATAGTTATATTTCCAACATCCTCCTACCAAAATAGAAGTTTCTTTGATGATTCTAAATGTTTAGGTACCTGGGTATACACTACTTCCTCATAGGAGGTCCCTGGGAGATAGACTTTTCAAAAGGCCAAAGGTCTAAAAAAAACATAGACTCTACTCTAGGGTATGGAATAAGCTCTTAGGCTTTCCTAGGGAGACAGTAGGGTGATATAAGGCAAGTTTAGGACACAAACAAGGATAAGGCATTGATATCAAGTTACTTGACATCAAACAAAAGTAACCAACAACATTATTGAAAAGCTACAATGTGCTAGACACTAAATAAAAGCCCTTTACATGTATTTCCTCTTATCAGCAATGATCTTAAGAGAAAGATATTATCATTCCCCTTTTTATGAATAGTCAGTAGCAGAGCTGGGATTTGAACCAAAGTTTGCGTCAAAATAAATTTCCCAAAAGTCCTGAACTTCAGGAAACCAAGGATACTGGTTTCTAAAGGACAGAGAGAAGAAAAAAAAGAAAAATGATTGGAAGGATATTGCTAAGTGGAGTTAGTGTTACTGGTCGTAAGTCTGTGTGCCCCATAGATCGATAGGCCAAAACTCAAAACGTCAGAGTTTAGAGTAAGGAAAAATTTGTCGATCAAGAAGGTGCCAACCAAGAAGATGGGAGACCTGATCCTCAAATCCATCTTCCCAAAGTACAGAGTTCAGGCTTCTTTTATGTCAAGGGAAGGGGAAATGGGAAGGGCAAAGGGTGATTGATGACCACAGACATCTGGGTGCCAGCAGGAGTCCAAGGAAGATTGTTTTAATTGATGTGAGTCCTGTCAAGAGGTTCCTGCAAATCTTTGATAAACAATCCTTATTTTTGTACATACTTCCCTTATCTCCTTGGGAGATACATCTTCTGATAAAGGACTCTTTTTGTAAAACTCAAGCTGCAAGCAGAATTCCTCTAATGATTAGCATGTCTATATGCAAGACTAAGCAGAAGCTATTAGCCTGAAGTTCATGGGAACAAAGCAGGCTTGAAGGAGTATTTCACTCTGTTACATGAGGATTATGGATTTAGGTAAAAGTCGGTCAAACTCAGCCCTATAACAGTGATGTAGACCTCGGGAGAAGTTATATATCTCTATGAAATAGAGATTAAAAATACCTCAAATGAAGAGTGGTTATGAGCATTTAATTATAATTGTATATAAAACACATAAAACATTGCCAAATGTTTTGTAGGTTCTTAATAAATGGAAGCTATTATTTGGCCCAAGTAAGATAAAACCAGGACCAGGAGAAAAAAAAGCTTTGCAAGATTATGACTTATACCAGCAAAATTTTCTTTACCTGTTCTGTTTTCATATTTCTTTTCAGAACCCAAATATAGAATTTTTGTACTCTTATATGTTCTTAGAATATGTGTGTATTTGCTCATGTAACTGACAACTTTATTCTTAGTAGTGACAATGAATTGTTAAATCAATTTAAGTCATGCATACAGACTGAAAACTCACAGGTTGTACCCTCATTCCAGTTTTTTTTTTTTTTTTTTTCTTTTTCATCACATCATCTCAGTCTTAAAATAAGATCTTAAATAGTTAACTTCAGGG
>NW_011888818.1:826395-827462 GCF_000151845.1 Pteropus vampyrus
TTATGAGCATTTAATTATAATTGTATATAAAACACATAAAACATTGCCAAATGTTTTGTAGGTTCTTAATAAATGGAAGCTATTATTTGGCCCAATTAAGACAAAACCATGGCCAGGAGAAAAAAAAGCTTTGCAAGATTATGACTTATTATACCAGCAAAACTTTCTTTACCTGTTCTGTTTTCATATTTCTTTTCAGAAACCAAATATAGAATTTTTGTACTCTTATATGTTCTTAGAATATGTGTGTATTTGCTCATGTAACTGACAACTTTATTGTTAGTAGTGACAATGAATTGTTAAATCAATTTAAGTCATGTATACAGACTGAAAACTCACAAGTTGTACCCTCATTCCAGTTTGTTTGTTTTTTTTTTCTTTTTCATCACATCATCTCAGTCTTAAAATAAGATCTTAAATAGTTAACTTCAGGGCTGTGGTCAATTATGTCAGTAATGTAACCACTTCCCTCGTAATCTTTGTGTACCACCTTATCACCACACTTCATTTAGCTATGTCAAATGGTGCTGTTGAAAGATGCTATTGCTCCATGACTCTCATAAAAGCCCCGGTGAGCCACAGTCCAGTAATGGAAAGTATTTACCTTAAAATAAAATCGCTATGTGGTTGCATTATAGATTGGTTCTCTCCACACAGAGACACCAGCCAGGGTTTAGGAAATGGGTGGAAGGGAAGGACAGTGATATAGAAGTATAATATCACTCACAATGGCATGTGTGAGGCTGCCAAGAATAGGTAAATCTCTGACTCAGGAGGATGTTAGGAAGGGAACACAGAAAAAAAGGAAAAAGAATTCTTAAATACGACAGGAATTTAGGATTTGAAAGATATTGGCATACCATATAATTTAAAGAATGATTAGATTGAATGATCCAGGTGTTATGAACATATTGATCAGAAGAGGAAAATTAGACAATCATGGCATATTTGTTATTTTATCTTTGGCTGTTTTTCAAATAGCCTGGTTTTTTTAAAAAAAACCATTTTCTCTCTCTTCTTTTTTATCTTTACCTTACTTTTCCACTCACCTTTGATCATTTATTTTT
>NW_011888818.1:828854-843735 GCF_000151845.1 Pteropus vampyrus
AAGAAGGAGAAAATCTAAACATCGAGGTATTGAAAATAACCTGTATCTTAAAGATAGAACAAAGAATTCAACATGTAAAGGAATAATTTGTGTGCATTCTCAGAAGAAAATTCAGAGAGATTTGCTTGATATGAATAGTTCATTGAGCAAGAAACAAACTGTGAACAGAGAGACTTCCCACTCAAAACTTGTATGAAGTTCAGAGGTGCATTGTTACACAATAGCTTGTAAAGTGAAAATGAGAAGTTGTTTAATCTTTGCCGTTATTGGTTACTACAACGGGGCGAGGTGGGGGGGGGGGCGGTGGTTGTTCCAGAGAGAAGGGAATTGATTAAAAGTGATTATCTTGTACCATTTTAGGAAGACGACTTGGGTTTTATCTATGATTATCAGAGGCATTTACCAGAAGTAAATTCTTTTGTTTATATTTACAAAATAAACTAGAACAAGTTTTGCTTTATGTGGTTTAAATGATTTTATGCATGGGAACCTTCAAAATTGGTCTTTGTTTTATTTTAACAGTGTGGTATGTAAGTGCAACATACACACAGACAACTGCAAAATCTATACTTGTAAAGCATAAAGCATTTTTAAAATGTGAACAAACTCCTGTAAAAATTATCTTATACAAATAAATAGATATCACCAAGAATCTAGTCAATGTTCATATATAGCTACTCATTTGCTCTTTCTCCTACTTTTTATTCCATCTCAGATTTCTGTGATTTTCTATCTGAAATATTTCCTTATAATACTTCTTTTAGTGTGATTTGGCTAACCATAAATTCTCTCCTTTTTTTGTCTACAGATGGTTTTAATTCATATTTATTTTTTAGGTTTTGTTTTCTGTATTATAGAATTCTAAGTTGCAATTATCCTCTTTTCTGTACTTCCCATTCAACACCTATTTGATGCAGATATATAAAGGCCCTGCCCCCATGCTCCAAGTCAGAACTCCAAGAGCTACCCTGACTCCAGAGAGTACTACAGAATTAGCTGAAGCTTTTACAGTCCCTCTACATTTCAACCTCTTCCTCTGATCTGTTCTGCTCAGTCCGCTCTCTCACAGGTGTTGATCCCAAGAGCACTCCCTAACAAACTTTCTGTATGCCAACATCCACCAGGGATTCAGCTTCTAAGGGAACCCAACCTGCAACACTATGTGTGTGTGTTTGTACACTGTTTTGTAATTCTTGATTCTATGATTGATGTCCTTGATTAATTTTAGAAATATTTATACCATTAAGTAGTCAATATTTCTTCTGTTTGTTCTTCTTCAGTTTTCTAACTAGAAATATAAATATACATATAATCAAATCTTTGTCATTCTAAAATATATGTATTTTTTATTCTATGTGCTTCAGTCTGAAAAATTTCTACTCACATATCTTTCAATTCACTAATCTTGTACATAGTTGTGTTCAAATCTAAAAGTGATTATTGAAAAAAAGTTCACCCAAGAAACCAACTTTTTTCAAGTATATTTTTCCAAAGTTATATTTGAAATAATAATAGGTCAGTAACACAGAGACTAGCAAGAAGAAATAGAAAAATAATTCTCTACTACTGAACTCGTTTTTTGGTGAAGTCAGGCAAATGTCATTATCAGCTGCACAAAGGCGCGAATATAATATTGGATGACAGAAACTAGACACACAAGAATTGATATTCTTGATATCGAACAACAGAAACCATACACAAGAAGCTTTCATTAAAAATTAAATTTAAAAAACTATAGCTGTAGACATAAGAAAACTAACTTTGAAGACGATGGAGAATTAGGACTAGGGAGAGACACAGAAAGGGCTCATGGAGTGCTGGCCTAATTCTGCTTTTTGGTCTGAGTGTTGCTTACATGGAAGTTTGTCTTGTAATCATCCACTAAACTGCACATTTTTACTTTTTACCCTTTGTGTATGTCTATTTAATTAGAATATGTATTAAAGACAAAGATATAGATTGTAAAACAACCAATCATATGAATGTCAGTCCCAGGGCTAAAAAAAATAATACTTTTCCTTCCACCTTCTAAGTTCTTCTAGCTGTGTTAATAATCAAATTACCAGAGACAAATTAACAGTAAAAAATTAAAATTCTAATACATGCACACATGGAATTTACATAGGCATAAAGGTGAGGCTATGTTGTATATATAAGACATTTTTTGGACAAAGGAGAAAGGAGTAAAGGAGTATTAAATTTCAGAAGTGATAATGGGAGATTTACAGGTAGTTGAGGAAGAGCAGAACACACAAGGAAGAAACATTCTTGCTGGGCAACTCAGAAACTTTGAGATGAGGGGTATCTAGCTAACAGGTGTCTGACTGATGTCCTCCTATTTACCATACTTAATTCAAAGTATGCTGAGGCAGCATTCTAAGATTTTCTTTCTGAAGCAGATTTTTCTGTCTGAAACTCTTGGGCAGGAAAAGGGGAAAGGTCAAAGTTTCTTTCTGAGTCTTTTTTCTTAATAAACAGCTTGGAATCAATATCCCAAAAAACAGTTTCAAGGTGGCAAAATATTGATTGACTCCTTCACCAGAAAATGGACCACATATCTATACTATACAAAGTTACTTAATGAGATAGGACATTTGATTTTTTATTAATTATATTTATTGAGATAACATTTGTTAATAACATATAAATTTCAGATGTATAATAATGTAATTCAATATCTGTATACTCTTGTGAGCTCACCATCTAAAGTCTAGTTTCCTTCCATTACCGTGTATTTGACCCCCTTTACTCAATTCTCCCTCCTCCCGCCCCCTTTCCCTTCTGGTAAACACCATTATGTTGTCTGTATCTATGAGTTTGTTTTTATGAATTTTTTTACTTTATTTGTTACTTTTTGTTTTATATTTGACATATGAGTGAAATCAAATGCTTTTTGTCCTTTTTCATCTGACATTTCACTTGAGAGTATTATCCTAATACTCTCAAGATCCAACAATGTTGTTGCAAATGGCATTATTTTATTATTTTTATGGCTAAATGGTATTCCATTATATATATGAAACACATCTTTATCCAGTCATCCACTGATGAACATAGAAGTTGTTCCATGTCTTGGCTACTGTAAATATATATATACCACTATGTTCATTGCAGCAATATACATATATATATATATGCTTTTATAAATTTATTTATGGGTAAATATCCAGAAGAGGAATTGCTGGATCATATAGTAGTTTCATTCTTAATTTTGTAAGAAACTTCCATACTATTTTCTATAGTAGGTGCACCAAATTACATTTCCACCAACAATGGATGAGTATTTTCTTTTCTCCACATCCTTTCCAACACTTATTTCTTGCCTTTTTAATAATAGCCATTCTAACAGGAATGATGTTATATTTCATTGTGGTTTTGATTTTCCTTTCTCTAAAATCTAGTAATGTTGAATGTCTTTTCATATGTATTTTAGCCACTTCCATGTCTTCCTTGAAAAAAAAAATGTCTACTCAGGTCTTCTGACCATTATTTAATTGTTTGTTGTTGTTGTTGTTGTTATTCAATTGTACAAGTTCTTCATAAATTTTAGATATTAATCCCTTATTCGTAGTAGCATTTGCAAATATCTTCTCCTATTTGGCTGTTTGCTTTTTTTGTTTTGTAGATGGTTTCTTTTTACTATGAGAGCTTTTTCACTTGATGTAGTCCCATTCATGTATTTTTGCTTTTGTTTTCCTTGCTTTTGGAGTCAAATTCACAAAAATCCCTTTGAGACCAATGTCCAAAATCATGGTGCCTATGTTTTCTCTATGTATTTTACTGTTTCAGTTCTTACTTTCAAGTCCTTAATCCATTTTGAGTTCATTTTGTATGTGGTGTAAGATAGCGGTCTATCTTTATTCTTTTGCATATAGCTGTCCAGTTTTCGCAAAACCATTTATTGAAGATACTTTCCTTTTTCCATTGCACATCCTTGGCTCCTTTGTTGAAAATTAGTTGCCCATCTATGTGTAGGTTTATTTTTGAACTCTCAGTTCTATGCCTCTGATCTATGTGTCTGGTTTCCTACAAATACCATACTGCTTTTATTACTATAACTTTGTAGTATAGTTTGAAGTAGAAGAGTGTAATAAATTTAGCTCTGTTTTTTTTTCTCAGGATTGCTCTACCACTTTGGATTCTTTCGTAGTTCCATAAAAGGTTGAGGATCTCTTGTTCTATTTCTCTGAAAAAAAAAAAAAAAAAAGTCATTGAGATTTTTAAACAGATTACTTTAACTATAGGTTGTTTTTGGTAATGTGGACATTTTAACAATGTTAATGCTTTCAGTACATGAACATAGAATATCTTTCCATTTCTTTGTGTCTTCTTCAATTTCTTCAATAATATCTTCTGGTTTTTAGTATACAGATACTTCACCTCCTTTACTAAGTTTATTCCTAGGTATTTTATTCTTGTTGTTGCCCTTGTTGATAGAATTATTTTCTTTGTCTTCTGATATTTTATTTTCAGTATATGGAATGCGATCAATTTTTGTATATTAATTTTGTATTAGATCAGGCATTTTAGAGCAATGGGTTAAGAAAGAATCATTTAGTGTACGTTACTGGATAATTGGCTATCTTACCTCACTCCATATACTAACTTTAATTTAAGATGGATTAAAGACTTAAACATAAAATGAAACACAATATGTGAGATTGATACACTTAGTTTGGTCATCAAAAATCAAAGTAAAAATAAGTTTCCAAGGTAAGAAAAGATACTGTAATGTATTTAATCCTAACTATACTTCTATGCACAATATATAGGTAAATCTTACAAATCAATGATAAAGTATTCAAGAAACTCAATTAGAATACTGAGGAAATTATTTGAAATTGTAGGCAAAACTTTTAAATAAGGTAATATCTCTTTCAAGTTTGTAGAGCAAAAAAGAACTCTTCATATGCTGATAGAAGTAATAATTGACTCAAACACTTTGGAAAAGTTTGTATTACAGTACAACCTGATGTCCATTAACAGTTAAATGAAAAAATAAGTTAACATCTATTTACATAATTGAACAATGTATAACAGAACAAAGGCATAAACTGCACCTACACATATTAGTTTGGTATAACCTCACAAAAAAACCCTGATTAGTAAAAGCAGTCAGTCCCTAAAATATATACACAGAATGATTATAGTAATATAAATTTCAAAATTAGTCAAAACCAAACAGGATATTATTTAGAAATACATACATATATGCTCACACTGTAAAGAAAAGGAAAGACAAAAAAAAAAAATCAGGACTCTGTTTATTGCTGGAGGAAGATATTAAAAGTCAGGACTATATGGTCTACCTCCAAATTATTACTTGCAAATTTCCATTTCTTATACCAAAAGATGAAAACATGCAAGTTAATTTTGTTCTTTCTTTTTTGAAACACTGTTTTACACCAATTTTTAATGTATATGATATTTAATTTTAGCCATTTTTAAAAGAGAGAGATTAGTACATAAGAAATGGGTGTAAAAAGTTTAGACACTTGTACAATATTTTTGCTGTGAAGAGGGACAGAAGGGCAGAGCCACTAAAAGGAAATATTAGTACAAGTAGGTTTCTGGGCCAATGACCACATCTCAGTCCTCATTCACAGTTAGAGAATAAATAACACAGGGTTTAAGAGGAGCCATTACAGTAAGATCTAGCAGAGTCTGACTCTGGCACTTCCTCTCTGACCATAAGCAAGCTAATGTTTATAAGCCTCACTTTCTTTACCTGTAAAATGAAATCATCAACTCAAAACTGCTATGAGAACTAATAAGCACCTATCTCATAAGAATGTTGTAAAGAGAGAAATGCCATTATGAATATAGTGCTTAAAATAGTGGCATATACTGAGCTCATACTAAATCTTAACAATTATTTTATAAAGCTCTAGGTGTCTACTGACCTTAATGAGAATAAGAGATTTGACATTACTAGGTTTTAGTTATATTGAAGGATAGGTATTTGTGTCACCTTGGCCAAACCAGTTATATAACCTCTAAACAGCAATTCTTGACTGTCAAATGAGGAGATGGATCTGCAAATTTAGAGTATTTTGAAATGTAAGGGAGATAAGCCTAGACATTTAAACAGAATATTTACTAACTCTAGGAGGTTATTTCTAATGATTAGATAACAAATGATATAATGTTTTGGCATTAGACTTGTTTCTTTAACATGCAAATCTAACAATAAAATTTTTAGATTTTGATAACTTTTAAATTACTAAGATCTGATTGAACTTTTCTTAGCCTCTCTTTAATTTTCACAGTTGACAACACTAAGTCTCTGCTGAAAGCTACTGGAATCACTCCCCAAATAGGGAGAAGGGAGTACACAATCTGCAAATAATTTCAAGTGAGTTATTGTCCATTCATCATGTTCAGAGATCTCCTTAGAGGTCCATGAACCCAACATTAAGTATTTCTGCTTTGACCTTCTCTTTTATCTATTTTTCCCCCTGTGGCAAAATATAGATAACATAAAATTTACTGTCATAACATTTTAAGTGTACACTTCAATTGTGTTAAGTGTATTCATACTGTAGATCAACCATCACAGCCCTCCATCTCCAGAACTTGTCTTTTTTTGAAAAACTAGTGCTGTACCCATTAAACAATAACTTTCCATGACCCCCACACCCTTGGAAACCACACTTTTTTCTTTTTTTCCTCTTATTTTCTTTTTAGTTATTCTGTATTTGTCTTATTTCACTTAGCATAATGTTTCTCAGGTTCATCCATGTTGTCACAAATTGGAGGATTTCCTATTATTTAAGGCTGAATACAATATCATTGTATATGTGAATATGTGTGTGTATTTTTGTATAAATATATACACATATATACAAATACATATATACACATATGTATATGTATATCCATATGTATATTTATATATCATGTTTTCTTCATTCATCCATCATAAGACACTTAGGTAGTTTTCATATCTTGGTTATTACAAATAATACTGAATTAAATTTGGGTTTGTAGATATCTCTTTGAGATATTATCTTTATTTCTTTTGGATATATACCCATAAGTAAAATTATTGAATCATATATTTACTTTTTGAGGAAACTCCATACTGTTTGCATAATGGCTTTCATTTACATTCCACCAGCAGTGTACAAGGGTTCTCTTTTCTCTATATTCTTGCTAATACTTGTTATCTTTTGACTTTTTAATAATAGCCATCTTAACAGGTATGAAGTAATATTGTGGTTTTAATTTACATTTCCTTTATTATTAATGTTGAGCATCTTTTCATATATCCGTTGGCATTTGCATGGCTTTTTTTTTTTTTTGAAAAAAAATGTTTATTATGGTCCTTTGACCATTTTTAAAATTGGGATTTTTTTCTTTTCTTTTTGAGTGGATATCTAGTTTACCTAACACCATTTATTGAAGAGACTATCTTTCCCCACAGCATATTCTTGGTGTCTTTGTCAAAAATTAGTTGTCTTTATATGTACAACTTTATTTCTGGGTTCTATATTCTGTTTCATTTATCTATGTGTATGTTTTTATGGTAATATCATATTGTTTTGATTATTATAGTTTGCTACATAGTTTAAAACCAGGAAGTGTAATAGCTTTAGCTTTGTTCTTCCTCCTCAAGATCATTGGGTTATTCAAAGTCTTTTGTGGGTCTACGTGAATTTTTTTTTCCCTATTTTTATAAAAATTGCCAATGGAACTTTGACGGGATTGCATTGAATCTGTAGGTCACTTTGAGCAGTGTGGACATTTTAATAATATTAGTTTTTCCAATCCATGAACATGGGATATCCTTCCATTTATTTGTGTCTTCAATTTCTTTCAACAATGCTTTTCAGCTTTCACTGTACAGATCTTTCACCTCCTTGGTTAAATTTATTCCTAAATATTTTATTTTTATATTATTATAAATGTAATTGTTTTTTTGCTATCTTTCAGATAGCTTGTTGTTAGTATGTAAAAATGCAACTAATTTTTGTATGTTAATTTTGTAACCTGTAACTTTACAAAATTTATTCATTAAGTCTAACAGTTTTTTGGTGAAGTCTTTAGGGGTTTTTATATATGTATTAGTAAGATCATGTCATCTGCAAAGAGAGACAATTTCACACTTTCTTTTAGATGTCTTCTATTTCTTATTAATTCTGGATTAAAAAAAAAAGGAGAGAAACAATAGCAATGAGATGCTACAGTTTAACCTCATGAAGTTATGAAAGTAAAAGGCTGAGCCCCAGACTGAATTGGAATGAAATTTTGATTTGGTGTTTGGTTCCAACAGTTTAATATCCACTGTGTGATTTTAGCTCACTTATCCTCTTTAAAATTATGTAAATTGGAAATAAGCTAAGTCTCTCTTCTCCCTACCCCACATAGATGATATGAGGACCAAACAAAATAGCGTGTATAAAATAGCAATATAAATCATGATGTGCTTTGATCATATGTATCAAAGCTGCTTTTGATATTATTATCATGTTATGTTTTTAAATGCTTATTCATTTCCTTTGGGTAGGATTTAGAAAGAAGAAATAAAATAGAGACATAGTGGCATTGGCTTCTTTATCTCAGAGAATGGTTCATCTTCTGGAATTAATTTTCATGAATGAAGCCAAGGTAGGTATATCCAATAGACCAGGAAAAAGAAACTCAGCTAGAGTTAAGAAATGAGTGTGTTTTATGAGTAAGAAGAGTAGACATCTATTTGGTCCTGTGTAAATGGGATCAAGAACATGAATGTGGCTGAACAACTAGAAAGGATGGAATTAGGATGAAGCAGTAGTCTTGATTTTTGGCATGTTCTCCTATTTTTATTTCTGGCATGGTGCAAACCATAGATCATATTCTATCTCCAACTTTTAGGAATATTGCTCTTGGGATGTATGTTGGAAGTTGGAGTGTTTATTAGTAAGTTTGTAATCCATATGGTTTTACGTACTCTCAGGGAACAGCATTTTATTTGAGTAAAGTCCATTCTTGCCTATGCCATTTTTCTATGAGCTAAGAGTTCCATTTCTATAGATCTGATGAAAAAAAAAAAAAAAAGGCATTTGTGTGCCAAAGAACTGAGAAGATGGAATGAAAAAGAGAATGGAAAAATCTTTTTCCAATAATCTGGTGATAAATTATGCATCTGAATGCTTTATGATTTTGTTATGGAAATGATGAACTTCTCCTAAATGGATTGCAATGTGCCCTACACATCACTTTTTTTTTTTTTTTTCTTACTTGGCACATACATAAAAGTCCCATTATAATTGATGGAAACTTACTTAATGTTGGCATGAATGTGTTTTTAATAAAAACTGTTGATATAGTTTTGTGAGTTCTTAAAATTATTTTTTTCTCTTCAGTCAGTGGGAGGGAAAATAAAAAGCCATCATATGAGGCAGAAATCCTAGGGCCTATTCTTCTACAAGATAATTTTGCCTTTGAATACTTTCCCCTCAGGCAGTCTAACAAATGAGGACTCTTACAAAGTCGAGCAGAGTGAGATTGTAGTGAAAGGCATAGAAAGGGATTTCTGTCAGTCACCTCAAGACTGCTTTCATAGGGAAAATAGTAATTTAAACAAAAATCGAAAAGGCCATCTTTATTACTACTTAGTTCAATGGTGCTTTAATCCTTTTTTAAAATGCAGAGAAAATATTACTAAATCTGGGCTAAGATTTAGTATAATGAATTAAAGACAAATGTATTTCCTATTTCCCTGCAGATCTCACTATGGTATAAGCGAAGGAGAACAATAACAAATGAAAGAGAATTAAGAAAATGAGAGTTTAGTCAGCAGTGGGCCAACATACTGACAGAGCCCTAAAAGGTGGAAATGGATTGTAGAGGATTATTAATTGATTTATCAGATAAAAGGGGCTTATCTGATTATACAGACCAGAGTGAGTACCAATAGATTAGAATGGCAATGAGTGGCATGGATTACCAAATAGAAATTTCAAAAAATGGGGTCTTGATGGCACAGGCTACCCATGAAGATGGGCATGAGGCATTAAGCTAAAATCGAAGAGATTAGTTGAAAAACTATCATCAGAATTGTGATAACCATGGGCATCTTCACCTATCCATTTGCCTCACCCTCAACCTCACAGTCATGTAATTAACTCCACCCAGCTTGTCAGAAGATGTCGTCTGCTGAAAATATTTTACTTGAGAGCTTCTGTATTTTTGGATACAGTGGTAGGGGATTAGAATATGGAAAGCTAAGGTGACAAAATAAAAATGCAACAATAAAATGGAAGCTGAAAATCAAACACAATCATTCTGCATCCTCCTCAAGATGGAGCCTGGGAAATAGGTTCTGAAGAAACTCAATGTCAAAAAATAAAAATAAAAAAACCATTTAAAGAAATCTGAAATGTGGAATCTTTTCTCAAAAAATCTATCTGTCCACCTAATCACCTTACATTCAAAAATCCTCTCGTCATCATGCCCCATCTGATAACTCGAGCTCATAGTCAGCCTTATAGTGTCTTATTTTTAATTAAAATAGAGAATCAATAATTACCAGAATA
This sequence comes from Pteropus vampyrus, assembly GCF_000151845.1. Lineage (NCBI taxonomy): Eukaryota > Metazoa > Chordata > Mammalia > Chiroptera > Pteropodidae > Pteropus > Pteropus vampyrus. Next base: position 839,375 of record NW_011888818.1, read on the forward strand.
ATTTCCAGTTTGAGAAAGCTTACATAAATGGGAGGAGTATTAACAAATGAAGTTGAATAAAATAAACAATATAAGAAGCGGATGAAAATTATATACACATGTGTGCATGTAGACACACACACTTGCTTTAGATGTGTAAAGGTATGACATTACATGAAAGGATAACACTACTAAAATATTCAGGATAAAAAGATCATTAAATGATAAAAATCCCACAGCAAGTCAAATCTTTATGAAGCTACAGAATATCAAGAAAAAAGAAAAACCTAAAAGTATCCAGAAGGGCAAGAAAAAAATAATATACAAAAGAAATGAGAATAAAAAGTATTTTATTCTTCTTAACAAGCACCAAAGATTTGGGAATTAAATGGAAAAATGACTTCAAAATCTGAAGAAAGTTTATTTTAATAAAAAATTCAATGTACTGGCAGTTACGACTCAATAATATAAGATAAAAGAAATGTACTTTTAGGGTTGTAGAGAACAAATATTTACCTGCCATACAATCATATAACCTAAGTTTCCCTAGACTAAGAATAGAAAGACAAAGAGATAGAGGGCGAGTTCTCCAGAAACATAACAGAAATGATGAGCATTTGGTACTATGTTTGACCATTGGGAAGAACTATTGATATATGTGTGACATATCTATTTGTAAAGATTCCATGAGAAAAAAAAAATATTGTCAGAGATGAACATTGAAAAATATTTGTGGAATTATGGTCATGTAAATAAAAACTATTTACATAAAAAATTGAGCATACGTATCTTAAAGATGAAAGATTGGAAGATGTGTGGAGGTACTAAAAAGCTCAGTTTCAACAACCATAAAGGGCAGTAATATGACCTACTGTTTTAATCAGAAAATTAATTATAAGGAAATTACTTAGAAATATAAAGACAAATCATTGGAGGGCATAGGTAAAGATTGAATATGATAGCCTCTGAAGATCAGGAAAAGAGTCTGGAGGAAGTTGAAGCAGAGGACTGTTGCATATTGTAGCACGCATCTCAGTACTATTTGATGTTTCAAATGTACAAAAAGTATAACTTTGATAAAACTAAAATATGTAGAAAGCACATATAATAGTGAGGTCATATTTGGGTTTGTAACTAGCAAATAATTCATGCATAGATCTCTGGTAAGTATACCTCTATGGATCATGTGTTTCTGGCTTTGTTGAAGTCATCAGTGATCATGAATAAATGCCTACATATATTAATTACTTTAATATAGTTAAATATCTTTATAGCTTACTGGAATCAGAACTGTAACATACTGCAATATTACTAAGGGCCTGCCCTTATCTGAGGAATATGAAGTGTACCCTTCTGATTAACTCACACGTGAGATCTGAATGTTGTTTCTAGTAATGTGAGTGTTCTCATTGCCTTTGTTTGGAGAACTAAAATAAGCTAACTAGCTATGTATCTCAAAACTCTATGCAAGTATAGCTAAAAACCAGAAAACTGTTCAAAATTGTTTTTCTGAAATGTAGTTTACCAGCATGGATCATAGAGAAAAAACTTGCATACATTTAATTTTAGTTTACCTTTGATCTCAAAACAGAAAAATGTGTTTTTACCCTCTTTTATTCCAGAAAGAGGAAAGAGATAGCCACAGGTTCTGATAGTTAAATAACATTTAGTTATAAAGTGCTATGGAAGGCAACAGAAAGGAAGATGACTCCGATATTATCAGTCACCTTTATAAAAGACAGAATAAACTCGATTATAAAAAAAAAATAAATGGGTCAACAAGATTATTTTTTCACTTCTTCTGGGTGAGAGAAAACCCACTTACTCTTTGTTCAACCACATCTACCCACCACAACTGAATAACCAAATTATGTTTTGGCTTCTTTTATGTATTTTTTTAATATAACCATAATGGTCAAGTGTGAGAAATCCAGCATAGTGAGCAGATATAACAGTTCCATTTCAGAGACTGAGAGAAGCTATAACTCAGAAAAAAAAAAAATCATCATCATCTTCAAGATAAATTTAGTCCAAATATGTGGCTGATTTAAAAAATAGAACAAATTATTGAATAGGTATGATACATGACAAGATACCATGTATCAGGCTGGGTGATAGCCTCCTGCCTTCTTTTGCTCTCCCAAAATTTAAATAATGGGCAGTGATACAAAAATTAGATTTTATATAAAAAATATACATTCCTGGCTTCTCTTGGAAAATCAAAAGACCTGCCAGTATTAGTCTTCTCCTAGCAACGTCTGCCGGAGATGAATAGCAGTTTCCCATGGTAGGATGGCTTACACCCTCAACTGATTCGTCTATGTTTCACTCACTTATATTATCCATATGACCCATAAAGGCTCTTAATTTCTTATTACTGTAATGAAATACACAAACAAATAATTAAAAATAATCTCTGGAGTTGGTGATGATGTTAGTAACTTAATCAAATGAAAGATTTAATGCTTATCACCCATCATAGACATCATGTTCTATATCAAACCTCTTCAAAATGTATTTTCTAATTGCCCAAGAAAAGAGAAATAAATAACCTCTGGTCCTTGGCCCAAAGGAAAACAAACAAGAACATGAAAATTTTCTGTTGTAGAATGGCATGCCCTTGACACCTGCTTCAGGAACTAAAAACCATATGTAGTTTATGCTTGTAGTTCAGTATTTTAGAGTCTGATAGATTGAACAGTGTTTCAATTTTTTTTCACTTAAATTTATCCCATAATTTAACTTGACTAAAAAGATCCATAAAAAATATTTATCCCAACTCACAGCAACTCTCTTTTCTATTTCATATGCCCTGAACACATAAACACATATATACATAGACAACTTTTCAAATGCTGCAGTTTTGCTTGACTCTTTAAAAGTAAATGTAGGGATTATTTTGGATTATTTTGGATATTTCCTTATGGTTTCAGTTTATTTTTAGAAGAAGAGAAGGATTAATGGCATCTTTTTTTTTTTTAAGTCTAAATATATGAGCTCTCTATTCCAGCCAAAAATATTGTTAATTTTTGTAGAAAGACATCTATGCTTTAGCATGTCATGATAGTTTATGTGACATGGTGCTCTGTATATGCCAAAGCTTGACTGTATCTGACACTTGGCTGCATTAAGACAGCTTCATTGGCAAAGAGTCCTATGTCTTTTACTGTAATCAGTAAATTAGAAATGGTGGAAATGAGGGTGAGGTGAGAAGGAAAGAGGACTGGGTTACTTTTGTGTATTTATATACCTGAATTTAGTGACATAGACACATGCCTAGTTGGGGAAGGAATATGCAGAAGAATTTATTCCAGGCCAATTTGTCAGATTATTACGGGAAAGTATTAACTTAATATAAATAACTTATTAAATTGTGACATTAATTTCTTTTCATAGGAGGTTTTCCAAAATCAGAAAAGGGTGCGGGGCAGAAAAAAAGGTTTCATGTGATCCAAAAGAAGTTTCTAAAATGAATATACATCTGAATCACCTGACAAGATTTTCATAGATTCCTGAACCCCATCTCAGTCCTACTGATTCTGTTTTTATTAATGGAACCCAGCATTCAGAATTTCTCAAAATTCCTCAGTTTGATTCTGAGGTTTTCAATTCAGCACTTCCCTGTTCCTGTATTTGAGAACCACTTCTTTAGATAGCTCGGGTCTCTTTCCACTCTGCTGTTCTATAATCCTGAGCCTGGCAGAAAGCCAGACACTTTACATTAAGGGAGATGGAATGTTGCCAGTAAAACAAAAATAACTTTAAAAAATATTGAAACCGATTTTGAAATCTCAGGGCACTCTTCTGTGCCATTGTTTTCAAACAATTAGATCCTGGGATAATAACCAAATGAGTGTAACAATTTTATGATTTATTAAATATGGATAGACACATTATGTCCTTGGCCACCATCTATATTGTCTCAGCTATACAACTTAACTTGGAATTTTATTGTTCATCTGAAACTTTTTTTTCTTCCTATCTCACTCTCTTCACTGAGAGCAGACTGCCATAATCAGAAAATAAGTACACCTTTAGCTGAATCATCTGGTTTGGATTAAGCAGCTCTAGAAAATCCTCTCTTAGCTGATAACGTTATTGCTATTCATGAACATTATCATTACCACCTTGGACTGTGCTTCATTATTCTGCAAGTACAGGGCTAGCTTTACACTGAGTAAGAGCAAACTACCAGCAAATACTTCCATAACACTGATTAACTCCACTAACTGTTTACACCTTTTGAATGCATAGGGATTTTGATCCTAAGTTTATTCCAAGATGCTCAATGTGCCAGTCCATTAGCAAATTACACTTGATGTGTGATCTGGATGTTGGTTGATATTTTTATTGGCTCATTCTGCTCTTCCAGATTGTCATGC
>NW_011888818.1:844630-866251 GCF_000151845.1 Pteropus vampyrus
AAGTACGTGAACTAGAGTCTATAGTTAAAAGAGGCATGGAACAAGTAAGTGAGTTAGGTATATTGTATTCTAAGCCTTATGGAAAGTGCTTTTTATGTTTGTTGAGTTTATTTCTTTAATGATTTTTTCCTCATTAGATTGTTAAGGACTTGAGGAAAAGGCTAAGAAGAAAGAGGCCAAAGAAAACATTTTCCTGCTGAATAGGTTAGGCAAAAGAGTCTGTTTAGGAAAAATATAACCCATCCCAGTGCTAAAGACAAATTGTATTTTAGTGCTCAAATTCTGGCTATGAACAATGTAGATTTCCTAAAATACAACCTCTAGGCCAAGTCCTATTCTAAACACTTTATATGTATAGGTGTTTGCATTTCTGAAAATCATCATATTCTTCAAATTTGTGCACAAAAATAACAGAGGTCATAAGAAAAAATAATTCATAGAGTACATCACTTAAAATCTTTGCAACTTTGTAACTAGTATACTAACAAAAATTGTAATGATCCAGATAAATATCCAAGAACAATTTAAAATATATTAAATTCCTAATAAAGAAAAAAAACATTGTAAATATAGCTGAATATAACTTGATGAAAGAGGGTAAGAGGAAAGTTCTAGTCTATTGAATTATGAAGACGAGGGAATGATATATAGGGATAGGTGAGAATCAAGAACCCATGACTGATTGAAACAGGAGGAAAACTTGAGTGAATTTGTTTAATCTTGAGTTTTTGCATAGTCTGCTGTGGTTAGCTGTGCTAATGTACTTGTCATTAAGCTGCTGTTATATACTAATACAAAATATAGGCAGACTGGGGAAAATCATGTATGATTCAACTTAATTTCCCTATTTATCAATAGCGTATAAATAATTCATATGATGTAAATAGGAACTTTAGCAGGTCATATCTTGCATCTTGATCAATTCGCATAATAACTATAAAAGTTTCTATAATTATACATATTTTACTGAGAAGAAAATTTAGAAACTGAAAAGTTATATTTTTCTTTAGAGAATTCAAAAAGTGAAAAAATTAACATTTAGAATCATAAACGGTTAGCTCTAGAATCTATGTGTTTAACTCTTATATTTTACCACTCATCCAGGGACTCTGCAACATCTTTGAAAAATTGTTTTAGGTTCAAGAACTCAGGATCCCAGAATCTACCTCATTCAGTAAGAAATAAAGCTAAATAATTGGAAATAATATTTTGCAGATTTTGAATTAGTAAGTTTGAATTGTCTGAGAAACATTTAGAATATCTTCAATGGGATTTTACTATGAATAAATGGGCAGTTGGATTGAATTTTATGGATTAGAGATAAAAGCATCACCCATAAAGATGTAGCAATTGAAACTGAGAATGTGAATGCTCTTATTATTTTTAAATGGCTTGAAGCACAAGAAAACAAAGCCTGAGATAGATCCACAAAAGTATGTGAAGATAAGATTTAAGGTACATCTTAATACATACCAACCATAAAGTAAACGGAAGGAATATAATTTTCCAGAACATCAAGAAGAAAGTTAAACAAGACATTGATTCAAATACTTAAAAATATTCACAGTTTTTGAAATTAATCCATCATCAGTCACTACTCATGGAGGAAGGCAAAAGAATAACACATTTTAAGTGGAGGACAAGGTAGAAAAGAAGGTTAAAAGTATTAACTTTTTAAATAGTTTCAGAAAAATAAGTCAAAAAAGGTCATTAGTAACTAAAAGACCTAAGTTGGTGTACCTACCCAGTTCACATTCTCTTCTTTGGAATTTCCTGTTTTAGCACATCCTATGAATATTAATATATACAGGATGAATCAACACTCTGGCCATGGTATAGATCTGGAGTGACACCTGACCTGAGGAAATCCAATATAGTCAGGGCAAAACCAACCCAATCTGCTTCCCAGGGAATTTAGATATAGAACCCTGAACGATTTCAATAATTAAATTATTAGATCTGGGAGCTAAGTTCCAAGATCATTAGAAGTAAATCCAGAGTGGACAAAATGAAGATTTAAACTGGTAAATAAGTCGAGAGTCCTCAAAAAGAGAAAATCATGAAAAAGAAAGAGAGAGATTAAGAGAGAGAGAGAGAGAGAGAGAGAGAGAGACAGAGAGAGAGAGACAGAGACAAAGAGACAGAGAGAGAGACAGAAGAAGGAGGAGGAGGAGGAGGAGGAGGAGGAAGAGGAGGAGGAGGAGGAAAGAGAAAGGAGGAAGGAAGGAAAGAGAAAGAAAGAAGGAAGAAGGAAGGAAAAAAGAGTAAATATTCAGAAAAATTCTGTGCTCGAAGCACAGAGAGACAGTTGCCTGGTGATTCTTCATTTCTCAAGACAACTGACTTTACCTACTATATATAGTTAAGTACCATAGGAATACCTGTGTCTTTGTGATACTACTTCTACCTGAAATAATTTGAGTAGGCTTCTGTTACTTGTCATAGATATTTTTTTGGTAAAGCTAATTCAGATATGTGAAAATCTTGTGCTGCTCACAGTTACTAAATCAAGGATTTTTTATCTTCTTCTCCTCTTATTACTTCCTCTAAACAATTATCTTTCCCATTCTCTACTTTTCATCTTGCATAGAGTAGCTTCCCTCTCTTCCTGGAATAGTCTTCTTTCAGCTGAACTCTGTCCCTCTCAACCACTGGATTATGACTCAATATTGATTTTTATCAGAAAAGTTTCTGTTAGCTATCTGTATTTTTGTTACACATATAAAGTGCTCAATATTGCATTTTGTCAACTGTAGTCATAAATTGTTCATTAACTCAATATTATTTGATTTTTACCTGACCTCTCCTCTATATGTATATGTTAACAGAGTGAACTCACATACTTTCTTTTTATAAATACCTCCAATGTTTTCTACAAGTCTATATTTTTGCAAAAGATTGCCAAGGAATAAATATACATGAAAGAATCAGCAAATGAATTCCTTGTATTTTTTCCAAGGTATTATATGTGAACAATGAGGTTGTCACTCTCAGAACAGTCATTCCAGCAGCCTCTTATTGGGAGGCAATAGAAGTTCTCCAAGTGAGACTTCTCATTCTGAAAGCTTACCTCTTTAGCCCTGACTGTTCAGATAGAGATGGATTCATCTACAGCCTACAAATGTACCAAATATTCTGATTGAGGTTTATAGTATCATACTCTTATTATTTCACAGTTTCTCTTCATATTTACTTCTGACTTTATTTCTCTGGCTTTGATCTTGTTTAGCTTTTGAATTTATCTTCTAATATCTACTATTGGATTGTGTCTTATAACTTTCAGAGCCCTCTCATATTCTCCTCTTGGTTCATTACGTTCTTGGTTCATTACCATCTCTACTCCAGTTGTAATCTGCAGACCCATGCAAGCCTATTCAGTCTTCCTAGTTTCTCCAATAAGATAGGCCAGATTTCCTAAAATACAAACAGCCTCTTCTTATTTGGCCTCTTCTCCCTCAACTATATGTTTTGCTACAGCTATCAAGAACATGTGACTGCTAAAAGCAGAGAGAATGTTTATTTCAAGAAGCAGAGCTCATGCTGCATTAACTATGGTCATGTACTGAACTTTGCCTGAAAGCAAATACACTGTGCGATCAGTGCTCACAGACAGCTAGATACTTTTAACCAAACTGATTCTTCTAGACTGAAATATTAATAGTATTAATAGGTATCATGCACAGTGTGCTTCACATATTGTAACTCATTAAATTCTCAAAACAACCTTATCATTGAGATTATGATAACACTCTCCATTCTATAGATGAGAAAATTGAGGTATTGTAAGATTTAATAATGAATTAAGAAACTAGTTAGTGGGATAGTGGAGATATAACTTGAGCGCAAGCAGTAGCGCTTCAGATACCACATATTTACTTACTTTGCTAGCTTCTAGTTTCTTCTAAATTTGATCAGGATGGTGGCCTTCAAATCAAGGATAAGATGATGAAAAGGGATACTCTATGTTGTGATGATGTCATGGTTCTTGGGGTGGGGTGGGATGGGGTTATTAATGATTTTTTTCCTAGTTGCCTAATAAACAACTGGAAAGCTCTGGAAGCATTTCGACCTCAAATATTTAGGCATACATATCCCTCACCTACTGGATGTAGAAACTCATTGGGAAGGTAATATCATGTACTATTACTCTCATCGATCTGAATAATGAAGCTTCAGAAGTGAGAGTATACCTATAGAAAAAGTTAGAGAATTTCAGAGAATTTAGAAGAGTTCCTAATAGTCATAAGATATAGAAAAATATAACAGCATGCTGACTGCATTCAGAGTAGGAAAAAGATATTTCTAGCTATTGATACTGAGACACAAGAAGAAAAACGAAATCCTGGGAAGGGGAAGAGTTTCAAAAACAGGAGAGATGGGCAAGATACCAGAATGTAAACACCAAAACAAAAGTAAGATAATGTCCAGGCACAGATACAGTCTATTATAACTCTACAGTCTAAGTCCAAATTAGTAAGTGTAACCAGAATTTGGAAGGAAATCTGAGGTCAAAGACTGTAGGAAAAAATAAAACTAGGTTTTACAGTAGATAAAATTTTGATTAAAGTATTACGATATGCATTCTTTTAAAGAATTAAGATTTTATTCTAAAAGAGAAATCTCTTAAAGTGCTAAAGTTAAGGCAATTCTATGTTAACAGCCAATTGTATACTTTAACAGTCAAATACTGATACTTTTGAGAGTGAAAAGGGTGCTATTAATAATAACACTAGGCGATGGTATAACTTTGATTGTCTCAGGCAAACTGAGACATATGATCACCTTACTGAAGGGGACAGTTATATAAGCAAGTTTATGTTTCAATTTGTTCCCAAAATGATGCAAAAAGTTTGAAATCATTAAAACAAATCTGGGCTAGAGTTTGCAATGTCTGAATTCCAGTCCCAGCTCGGTCACTAACTAAATATATAGATTGGACAAGTCAAAATTTGTCCAACCTTTCTTTGTTTTCCTTCTCCACAGGTCTACTGACACACTTAAGTTTAGAGCTCTGCAGAGGCTCACATGAGGAAATACTCTGAATGATAAACAAGATCACGTAAAGCTATTGGCATGCGGGGCTTTATGGTAGGCAAGATTGGCTGCTGTCTGCATGGATGTTTCAGGGCTACAGGGCAAACTCCTCAACCTTCTGAAATACTTCTCCCTCTCTGGTATCTGAAGAATAATATTAAAAATTAAGGCATTTATTGAAATATGTCAGGCAGAATTCATAACATTTTTTAGATGCATTTATATTAGTATGCATCTCGGCTAGTATAATTTTGACTTTTTTATGAGAAGGATACATTTTGAAATTTGATTTTAAAGAAAAACTAGAATAGGAACCTCAGTTATGCCCACAGGAGGCAAATAAGGTATAAATTTTAAAGTGATATAAGCTGAAAATAAATTGTCCATACGCCAACATGTCTGGGCATGGTCTTGCACGAAGAGATATTCAAACCAAGAAATGATCAATGACTTTGTCCTCATGACACCAGTGCAGCCTATCTACAAAGCTTAGAGTGATTAGTTTGACAGACATTTTCATCCACTTGATGAAGCTAGCTGGTTGATCTGACATTGCATAGAAGCAGCTTAACATCAATGATGTGCATGTGGCAGGAGAAATTAGAATTGATTGATGATATTCACAAAGTGAAAAGATTTGATAATTGAATTCTAAAATATCAAATCTCAAGAAGCTTCATTCAATGATTCTACTCCTCAAGGTCTCTGTGTTTGTTAAGTCCTGGAGCAAAGATGCTCGGTGAAAATATCAGACACATAGAGTGTCAAGAACAATTTAGAGGTATGCCATAGTAATTCATTACTAGTATTAGTTAAAACAGAGAAGTATACAAATGATATACTAGTATATAATTAGATCTGATTCAAGTTATTCCTTGTGAAAGATCACTTTATTATCTTTTATTTTCCTACTTTTCTTTTTTGAGAGAAAAACTCATGGAGAGAGGAAAGCCCATAATCTTGTTTAATCTATGTAAAATTCTCTAAAATGTAGACATGTTAAGACTCTCCACTCTAGATTTAAGAAGTTACACTGCATAGTACATCTTAACTCAACATTATCAAATTTTTCACCAGTTGCTTTCTGTGAATGTGGCTGGTTTGCTATTGCACAGTATATTTCTCAATGTTCAGAGTGGTATAGTATACATATTGAATGACTTCTAATATGCTGCTTAAACACTAATAGAAAGCTAGCTACCAACTACATGATAAGTATTTTTGATTTGCAACCCAGACATATTTTATAAAATATATTAAAATTTAGAGAAGTTACTTAAATTCTTTGGACAAAAATGAATTTCATAAGTTAATCCAAGAAATGACTTGCTCCTATAATACTAGCTCTTAAAATCTTTCTTAAACTTATGTCATTAATTCCAATGTGATCTAAATTAATGGAGCATTGGAACAATGCCTGCCTACAAGTAGAAGGCATGAAGAGAAAAATTGCTTCCACCTTGAATGCCAGAGATGCTCATCATGAGAATGGACTTCAGGGTACATGTGTACACACACACACACACACACACACACACATATGTGCACACATTGAAATCCTTTCTCTACTTGTGTACAAGCTGGTTAGTGTATGTTCTCTATTGAAAGGAAACAAGAAAGCAAAATATGAATACAGTGAAAAGTAGGGAAGAAATGCAAAAGATTAAAAATCAGGCTATATTTTATCTGTCAAACTTCCACTTTTTTGCTGTGAGATTGTTCTTTCAGGTATATTGCTTTTGTAACATAGGTTAGCGCTCACCTAAATCCTTCACAGTGCATTTAGAACCAAATAAAGCATTAATATGTTCATCTATATGAAATGTTCCCTTAACTGTTACCTCTGGCAGTCATTTAACTAAATTTGATATGGAGAACACATTGACATTGCAAAGGTTAATGATCCAATGATTAACAATACTCATTTCTAGAAAATGGCTCTAGTCATTGTTTCATAGAAAAAAGGGGGACAACAATTTGTTCAGTAGTTTCCAGTGTCTGAGGGAAGTATCTTTTCATGCTAGAAGAATATTATCACTGTCCTCAAGCACATAAGAGTGCTCACAAATAATACGCAAAGTGGCTCCTATTGTGTCTTCTACAGCTCAGCACAGAAAGGTTAAATGAGGCGAGAGGGTTTCCTGGGTATAGGAGCAGTCCAGCAGCAAATAATTGAAGAGAGTCCTATCAGGTAGACAGAGCTCGGTACCAAGTATGTGGTGACAGGTGGCATGAGGAGTCTAGAATCTGGATTTGCAAAGTGAAATCCATCAGGCAGATGGAGCAGGGCAATGCAAGAGCTAGGAATGAACAGTATTTGAAATCCCTTATGCTAAGCAAACAGTGCATTAGGATCATAAGTAAAAAGAATTGTAAAATGGTGAATTCTAGACAAATGTTAGAGGACTTCAATTTTTAAAAAGTGAGTGTTTATCTTTAGAAAAAGCAGAATCTTTACTGATACTTGAGTTCAATATAAAAGATCAGCCTTATTGCTACCATGTATTAAGTGCTTGCTATGTGTTAATTTTCAGATTTTATTTATATCTTAGTTAATATCCTTTCCAAGTCCATAAGGTATATATTATCATCCTTATATTACAGATGCGACAACCAAGACAAAGCAGTGAAGTGGCTTAGGTATCACAGCTACTAAGTGGCTGATTACCTACTCAAATGTCACTGGTTTTGACAACAAAGCCTGAACATATAACTTCCATCCAATATTTTGTGCTACTTCAAGAATTCTTCCTTCATTGTCTATGTTGTCATTGTTGATATTGTAATGAGTGACAACAGTTGCAGCAATATCATCATCAACCGCATCTTTATCATATTATACTGGATACTGCTCCCTGATTTTTTTCTCCATTCATGAGTCCTATTTCTGATAGTCAACCATACGATAAGCTTCTGCATCAAGAACCATGACTATTATAAACATATCTACAGTTACCTATGAAATCTCATACTACTCAGAAACTTATTATTTGTCACAGTTGCCAGTTATAAAAACAAAAGCTCTTTAGCCCCTTTTTCATTTAGAAAAAAAAAGGCAGCTTGCGATAATCCTAGAAAGCTTGAGGCCATCTAGCGAGGGCTAAAATCAAGGCTAGGGACATTGAGGACAGGATAAGGCCACAGAAAGGATGAATCGAATACCCATTATAGCTTTACCTGAAGCAAAAATAAGACTTGAATCACCTCCAGAGAGACCAACCAAGGCAGAGGAAGATAAGCAGAGATGCTCTGGCCTCTTTCTTTCTGCTCTCACTAGCAATCTCTCAGTGCATCATTGGCTGAACACATCAGGAAATCAGCTCACACAGGAATCTGGGAAATTAAGTGTGCAGAGAGAAAGTAAATAGTGGATCTGAGGACAGACAGGATAAGAAATGGTACAACAACAGGATAAGAAAATGGTACAACAACAGGATAAGAAATGGCACAACAACCAAGCTTCCAATGATGGCTGTTTATCTCTTTTGGAGAGTCCCGCATCAAGTCCTCCAAACTAAATTTTTCATGATCGAAATAATATATTAATTTCCTATCACTTCTGAAAATTATATCATTTCTCATCTCATCGTTCTGGAGGCCAAAAGTCTAAAATAGGTCTCACTGGGCTGAAAATAAAAATGTTGGCACATCTGCATTTTTTTCTAGAGGCTCTTTGGGAGAATCTCTTTCTTTTCCTTTCCTCCCTTTCCTAGAGACCTTCCCTTTCTTAGAGTCCATCTGCATTCATGATTCATATCCACCTTTCGAAGCCAGAACATCTTATTTCCCGAGTCTCCTATTCTATCTCCCTTGCAAAGACCTTTTAAGCACCTACCCAGTCAAGGAATCTAATGATTACCTTGGGTACACCTGGATAATCCATGATAAACTAATTAGAAAACTTAATGCCATAATCTACCTTAATTACTCTTTGCCTTGTGAGATAATATATTCCCAGTTTCTGGGGATGAGGGCATGCACATCTTGGGGGACTATCATTCTGCTTAGTATGTAACCTATTTTAACATGCCATTTCAAACTTATTCTCTGATTTTGATAAAAATTCACTGCACTGATTTCATGCAATACAGTAACAGACAGGCAGAAAACTCATTTTATTAATTTTGATAATATTCAATTGAACCTAATCAAAAGCATTATCAAATTTTCAATGGCATTTTAGCACCTAGACATGATTTTGGCTGCTTGAAAGATTGTTCCTTCCCACCCTCCACATCCCAGGATTTTCATTGTTCCAGACATGGTTATGATTGACTTCTGTTTAAGCAAAGTGTCACTATTCCAAGCACCAGAATTAAATAAAATGAATGCCTACTTTCCTAGTAAATTTAGATAATTGCATATTAGTATAACAAATTAGTTCAACCCAAATGGATTTTATTTTGATTGTTGATCACTGTTGCTCAATTGTCTGGCAAGTATCCTGGAGCTGAAAATGGCTGCTTCTGAGAACTAGCCTATACTCTGGAGTCTAACCCAGGGTCCTTTCCTTGGAATTAGGTTCTATGTTTAATCTTCACATTGAAATCTTGGCCTCTTCCCCTAGGGACTAATCCTTAGATGGACAAATCCTTGGGCAGCTATGTATCCCTGAGGCACAGAGAAATACTAGTTGTCTCTTTTTCCACATTCTCTTTTGACCAGGTATTCTTTCTTATAACTAGATTTATTGGTAGTGAGGAAGAAACTTTGGCAGTAGGTACACCAATATAAATGCATGTAATGTGATGTTTTTATTCAATTTATTAAAAGAAAATAATATATACGACAATCCTACTACAAAAATATTTTAAATGCCTAGTTCGATTTTAATCAAACCTAAAGAAATACAAACGTTTTGACTGTAATTTGACTTAACTATATAATATGCTTAACACATTATAGATTCTATTTATACATTCAAAGGAATATAACATTAGAATTGGGTGCAATTATGCTGATTTGTAAAAAGCACAGATTCAACTACCTATGTTAAAATACTACTTTTTCCACTTCTTAGCTCTATAAACTAAGTAAGATACTTAATCTCTCTGTTTACATATGTTTCCTCATATATAAAATGAGGAAAAATGCTACTATTCATTCCATAAAACCGATGCCAAGATAAAATAAGTTAATATATGCAAAGCATTTAGAGCAATGTCTTTTGCCTAATAAACACTACATACATTCACTGTTATTAGAATAACTGGCTGTTTCATTCAGGCCTATTAATTTTTTTTACCAAGTCAATTGATTATTAAGGATTACAGAACTCTGAACAAAAAGCATGACCCCTGTTCTGTGTCCGGGAGCCTTTCTGCAGACACACAGCTTTGGAATTGGCCCACAACCTGTCTGTAAGTCTCTCTTTGGAGACACACTCTTCTTTAACTCCTTAAAAACTTTCTATCTTCCTATAAACCTTTTCATCTTCAAAGAGATCAATTAGGCTTTAGTCTTTTTCCCTTTTCATGCAGTTAGATGCATTCCGAAACAATGAAGAATACCAAGTTAGAAAGGGAGAGATGAATCTCTTCATTTGGTGGTTACAGCCAGAGGAGCTGTTTGGTGGTCCGGGCAAGGCCCATCCAGGATAGGAAATGGAAATATAGGTACACAACTTCAGTACTTTCCTTCCACCACCAGATATTTTTTCTTGCTTAGGAGTTTCATTCATTCACTCATTCAAGTTACTGAAGAAAAAAAAAATCAGTAGGCAAAGAGTATAAGTAGAGTTGGTCTTTAAGGAGATAACTCCAAGACCAGTGGGTGCAAGAGGAATTAAGGGACCATAAGCCCCAGAAAAGTAGATGGGCCCAGCAGAGCAGAGCCCAATAAAGACAGTGACAATGACAATACACCTTTCACCTACATTCAGTGTCTGCTCAATGTTGAAAAGTATTATGAATTAATAGACTTGGTTTTGCCTCTTGGTTGATACTATAATACAACAAAGTAATAAAAATCTCAACAGTGGTCTCTAGGCACATTAAAATCACTAGGGAACTTATAAAAATGCCTATGCCTGGGATGAATTCCATGCAAATTTAATTAGAATGTCTGAGGCTGAGATCCAGGCATGGGTGGTTTTTAAAGCTCTGCAGGTGATTCCAACATACTTCCATTGTAGACCAACTCTGCTAACAACAGCTTTTCAGAAAATGGTTCAAACTTTTCGATCTTCCGTCTGTGGTATTTGATCAGGGCAGAAAGGCCAAACTGGACTTTCCGATTGTCCACCACCTCTACTGAGATGAATCGACTAGAGATTGTGATTGTATAATTGATTGCTGATCATGTATTTCATTTTTCTTAGCACTAGATTAATCCCTTCCTTGTTCTGCTCTATAAAAGAACATTGCAAATCCTGTGGGAAATGATTTATAGGCAATATGCCCCAAATTTTATTACGTTGACCTAATTACAGGCTTTTTTTTTTTCTCTAATAGTAATCTATTTTTTTCTTTAAGTAGTCAATGAATGGAATGCAATTGCAAAGTGACTTTGAACTACACATTATTTCATTGGTCCTCTCAATAGTAGCATGCAGTAGACCAGATGATTCTCATTTACTGGAGCCGAGAGAAATTAAGAGCTTTTTTTTCTCACACCAAAGCTCATATTCTTACTTTATAAACAATTGTCTGATGGTGAACATGTCACAGGTAGTAACTGAGAGACTGGGAACAGATAAAAGTGGATGTCCTTTTCCTTTTAGAAACTTCCAATCGAGTTGAGGAAACCAAACATACATTTAAACTTATTGGGTTTTTTTTAGAGTTTTTCACTTTTTAGAATGGCTATGAACTACCCAGTTATGCTAGAAGAAATTTATATTTCTAAGCCTTATTTTGAAATTTTATGGTCTAGTATTCTCTTTATCTTTTCCTGGAATGAGCATGTTTATCAAACTGCCTTGATGATTATGCTGTAAGTAGTCAACTTTCTAAGCCTCAATGATCTCATATATAAAATAACAATAATAATATCACCAATTTGCTATGCAATAGAATGCTATAATTTACGTAAAGCACTTAACAGTACCAGGTATATAATAAGTGATAGTCAAACTACATACATACATCAAATTATGTGGTTTTACATTATTTTATATTACAAATGAATGCAAAACATTTTAAGAAGCAGCTGAAATAATAAATGAAGGGATGCAGGGAGGTGGTCAAGGTCAGATGAAAATTATTAAAGAATTATTCACAGTTTTAGTGAGTTTTAAAGGGCATTGAATACACAGCAAAATAAAATAGCAATTACTTCTGCAAAGGAAATTGAAATTTGAAAATAAGTGAGAAGCACATCATAACTGATTAACTTGGCCAAATCACCTTGCTATTCTTATAAAAAGTAAAAACTTTATGACAACTTATTATAACATTGTAATTTATCATCATTGAATAATTTCTTTTAAGAACCATCTCATGTCATTAAGAGTTTCTGTCTCATGTGCACATAGTTGATAAATTAAAAGGCAATGTAGTATCAGTCCAATTCTGTCTGTGATGGATGTTTTGTGGACTTAATATAATGGAAGGAGGAAAAAAAAAAACATTTGGCTTTTGCAAGAATTATAGGAACTGGTGCTAACCAGAGGGAATTTACTATATCTAAGGCAGATACTACAGTTAATTGGCTCAATATTAAGTTAAGAAAATACGTGAACATTTGTACAGTCTTGGCTTTGGGGAGCTCAACAATGTTAAGATTACTAGACAAGTGGATGCATAAGTTTTCCAAGCCTACGAAAGCAAACATAAAGTTGGCTGAGAGAGAAAACAACAATGAAAAGGCACACAGAAAGACCTACAGGATTCAGGTTTATACTTTAAAGGAGACAGACTGTGAAGTGTGCCAAGCTCCCCAAAACATTGATGTCCAGGCTGGCTTTCTTTCCCAAACAGATACAGTGTCTCATTTCTATCTAAGGCAAAACTTTAAGATCTATAGTCATCCCAAAACAATATCAGACATTTGACATGTCAGACTGTGCTAAGTCCTTATTTATGTACTATGTTTTGAAATTTCATATGCCAAAATTTATATTAATCTAAATTCATTAATTCAAATTACAAATATTTATGGAGTATCTACTATGTAATAGATAAGTATGTATGTGACATGGGAAAATAAAGATGAACAAGACTTTCTTCTGTGCAAAAGCTGTGTTCAATCCAGGGGAAATTGTCATGAGCCAAAATGTCATAGAAAACATAATTAATACTTAATACAATGAAGACTTCTGCATAAAGTCTAAGATTTAAAGTATAGACCTCAATGGAAGTTAGGGACTTTGTTATATGAAGAAAATATTGAGAAATTTTTCAATTTATCCATGTCTCTTATGCCTAAATATTCAGTGTGGAGGATGTGTGAAAGCATAGATAGTTTAAAAAATGCCTCAGGGAGATTCTGATATGTATGCTACCTGTAGTAAATCACCCAATAAAAGGAATTAAAAAAGGAGTCTTTTCCTTCTGGGGCAAACATGGAAAGCCTTTAGCAAGAGGTAGCATAGAAATAATTTCTCAAAGTATTTAAAACAAACAAAACCTTTGAAAGAAAGAATCATTTTAGAAAAGGAAAAATCATTTTTTCAAAGGCATGGAGCACAAAGTTTCTGATTCATAATTTTGGAAAAACAACCATGTGAAAAGCCCTTGTAGATTTACCTTCTGTATGGTGACACTTTCGTGTGATAAATGTGAAAAATGGAAGGATACCTAAAGGCCACTTCTGCACTGAAGGCATCTGTGAGGGAGTCTGCGATGGTTAAACCAATGTGGTTTATTCAGGGCCAGCTTCGTGGGCATGTGACCAGTGCAGTGGTGCAGGGACTTACTTTAAAATAGAACTTTAATTCCCTGTATTTGTTGTCTTGAAACTATTAATAATTTTATATTTGAATTCGCTGTTCGTAAGTGAAGTCCAAAGGGACAGCGAAACAAGCACTGGTGGCTTGGAGGCTCCATTCACAGTCATTGTGGTCTTCCACACTTCCACACTCTCCCTACACAGGGTTCTCAACCACTGGCTCCCAGCTCCCTGGAGTCTGGGCTTACTCATTGTCTCCCTTCTCTTCCTTAATCCCAGGACTGTTACAAATCTCCACCTGGAGTAGCGACCAGGTTCTTTCCTCAGGGGGAAACCTGCCTCCACCATCACCCTCTGCAGCTAGTAGGAGCCTGGAGGCAGTCAAGGGAAGACTCAGGGTTGAGCATGCATACACCAGGGTGCCTCGGGACAGGACATGCTGAAACCATCCCTGCTCCAAACTGACAGCTCCATGGCCGTTGGGTGGGTAAATTGGTGGGAGTGAAGCTCTGGCCCACTCCAGATTCAGGTAATGAGCATATTCTAGGTTGCAATCCCTTGAGGGGGTCACCTGTCTGCCATGGGTTGGAGTGGATATCAAAGAGAAGGGGAAGTTGATTTCCCCTTTCATGGCCACTTAGATAGGTCATTTCAGCGGCTGGCAGGAGGGGAATCCAGAATCCAGCAGGTGGTGAGTCCTGTGGGTACACTGATTCTTGGGCCAGCACTCTGGATGCATATGGCATTCTCCACATACTCGGCAAGTATCGCCATGCTTCAGGGAGGATGACATTAAATGACTGATAGAAAAGCACCATACTATGTCAGGAGAGAATCTGAGGAAGAAAGGAAAACATTTTATATTTTCATTATTTTTATATTTTTAGTATAAAAATGTAAATACTTTATGAAAGGGCATAATTATCCCCATTTTCCTGCTTTTAGAAAAAGCAGCCTTTGATTTTTATTTTTTTCTGGGCCACTCAAATTATGTAGCTGACCCTGGTTCTATGATTGATTTTATCTAATTAGCCTGAGTCTAAATAAGTCCACATCCATAAGATGCAAGTGCTATTGAATATTGAATATTGAATTCTCATCATCTCAGGGTGTATGAATAGACTATATTTCAGCTCCTTGCAGATAGGCGGGCCTATGTGATTAATTCTCACCAACAGAATGTGAACTGAAGTGATGTGAGTCGCCTTCAAGCCAAGATGATAAGCACGTGTGCCTCCTTTTTTTCAGGTTACCATCTTATTACACAGGGCAGTAAATCTCCAGATTGGTGGACCCTGAGACTCTCAATGATGACATATTGCAGAACCCCTTCTCACCCCCTCTCAATCAATGTGGAACCAATGGACACTAAATTCAGTGAAAAGCAAACTTTAATGTGTTAAGCCACTTAAATCTGCGAGTTGTTTGTCTCTTGATCACCCTACCTCGACTTAAAACAGGCTATGATAACAGTCAACAAATATTATTTGTCTGGCTCAACCTCTACTTCAAATATAAGAAGGCTTTTGGAAGCCTTAAGGTATGAGTCACATTTATTGCTTAAGTAATATTATTATAAAATCATGTAGAATTTATCCTCTTCCTCTTCCTCTGTTTTGACATAACTTAAAAAAAAAAAGGGAGCGGGGTAAGGGCACTTCACTAAGCCCTGGGATCCCGGCATCAGAGAAAATCCAGAAAACTAGGATGAGAACATGCAGTCGTGAGATGGAGGGAGCAGGGAAAGCAACATCTGTATATATGAACTGGAAAGTCAAAACAAAATCACAAAGTCACACAAGAATATAACTTGTCACTTTCAAAGCATTCAAGAAAAATATTAAACCTATAGACATGGAATAAAGAGAAGAAACTACCGTTATCAGTGGTTCTAAGAAAGGCCTCGAAACTTCAAAACTAGTTGCCCTGTTAACCTAGACTTTTAGCTCCTTACACATTCAACTTCACTCATGGACACAAAAGGTTAAACTCTGGCTGCTGGAGCACTGAGACAGAAATAGTTATATTCACAAACAAAAGACTTACTTATAATTCTATTTCTAAACTCTATAATTATTTTATATAAAAAGAAAAATTATATTTGAATTTCTTCCTCTATTAGACCATTCATTAACCCATAAGAAAATAAAAACATGTGAAGATACTCAAGCATATACTTGGATTTCTCATGACCCCGAAAGAGAAAAAAAATTATCTAGATTCAGTCATCTCTTTCATTTAAAAAGTGAAACCAGGGTACAACTTCCTTTTTTATACATTTTGGTGTTTTAATTATAGCACAGTAATGTTTGACTGTAAAAAAGGGCATGCAACCTGAAATCACAAAGGAATCGTAAAAATCAATGGAAAATATTTGATTTTGTGACCTTTAAATTTTCTTTGTCAAAATATTAAAAATGAAAAAAGTAAAACAAATATTTTACACACCATAAAATAAAATATTAGAAAAATTTTAAATTAAATTGTTATTTCTTTGTTAAACCTTATTTATAAAGAGTTTAAACATGGCTTGTATTTTTGTTGTATAACTTATGATAAAGAGCAAGTATCTTGTTGTCTATGGCCATGCTACCCTGCACAAGCTCGATCTCATCTGATCTCAGAAGCTAAGCAAGGTCAGGCCTGGTTAGTACTTGGATGGGAGACCACCTAGGAAGACCAGGTGCTATAGGTGTAAAAAATAAAAAAATAAGGGATTGTAAACTGACAAAGTCTTTGCCTCACTTTAAAAAAAAGAAAAAGAAAAAGAAAAAAAGCAAATATGTTCCATCTATATGAACGAAGTGTCATACTCTTTCCTAAGTCTGACTTAGTATCTATAATATTTAACCCCCTTTATTTTCAATGTCATGAAATATATCTGTGTTCTTTATTTTATTTTATTTTTCTATTACTATATACCTTTTCCTGGGACATCTCCTTTTTTGTCACTACCACTTTCCTCATTTACATTGATAAATTGACATTTTCATTGGTAAAATGACATTTACTGAGTTCTAGCTGCACACCTAGAGTTTCTGGAATGTCAGCAGTGTCAACATTTCTACGATCAGCTATTTCTTCTATAAATTCCATGTATGTTCAATTCAAAAGCACTTCCATCATTATCACTTTTTACTTCTTTGCTGTACTTTAATTTCTGTTTACTAATTTGCCCTTTTGTTTGTAAATTGTCACATGGGCCTGGTAGACAAGAAGGCAACACAACTGCATATACTGTACAGTCTGCGTATAAACTAAGAGATGCTCAGTGACCAATAATCAACAGACTTTAAAAGAAGTGATGTGATTGATTACTCATTACAGTATATCTTTTATCTATACAGTAATTTGTGAACCGAAGACCGTGTCAGTGAAGTTTGTACTTTATCCAGTTACAGTTAATATACCAGGTAACTGACTTTTGAACTATGTTGCTGAGGACTAGCATTATTTAATTAAACTGTTGTTAACTGAAACGTATACATATTAGAACAATAAAGAGAGCAGAATGCCTAAATTTTGCAATATTCTCAAATATCTAAAATGCTCTCATGACCAGATATTATTTTCTATTTGTCTTTTTTTCTAAAACAAATACAACTCTAACCTCTTGTATAAAAGTAGCTATTGTTATTTATCAATTTATGTGCTGCAAAAATTAATAAATAAAAACCTCATTTAAAATGGAGTCTGGATGCTAGAAGAGAGAACTCTTATCCAAGTGTTACTCAACATACACACTAACCCCGAAAGGAAGAGACGTGCCTTGCATTTCAGACAAGAAGTGATGCTGCTTTACTACCTTAGCAGAAGGAAGAAAAGATTCCTCCCCAGTAACAGCTCAGTCAATGGGAGATTGCTATAACTCATCCAATTAAAAAAGTCATTATACTTCAAACTTTCAGTTTTCTCCAGCAGACTCTTTGCTTACAACAATCTCTCCCAGATCCAAAAAAGAGTGCTCCTCTTTTTTGTTTCTCTGGACTTGAAGTTGGTTAGCTGCTAGATGGCTACATGTCCTGATTTACAATTCTTTGTTTTTACCGATTAACCTGTTTTGCTGGAAAAATATGTATTTGTGTGAGGTCAACAGCCAAATATTAGACCTCAGAGGGTAACAGTTGCTATGAAATATTGCTGATTGTTTCACATAAAGTCAGTTGAAATAGGCAACATTGGCACATTTACTTTATTAAAATTTAACTAATTGTCGAATTATATCATACAATGTCAAAAATATTGACTCATTGCTTTCATAAGAAGAAAATAAATCTAAATGAATTATCCCAATAAAATTTTCATACAGCATAGTTCCATAGAAGCTTAGAGAAATTGTAATTTCTGCAAACTCAGCACAATGCAGTATTTTTGGTTTGTTTTGTTTTGTTTGTACATTAGCATATTAATATAGTATATTAATTATATGTTATAAATGATATTTTTAGTCCTATACTGTACTGTTTCCCTTGAAATTTGCATTTTGGATTTTCTGTATATAACAGAGTTCTATAATTTGATTGGTGTGATATAGAGAAAGAAATGTTAGATGTGTTCTTAGAATGCTATGACTTTCATCCCTGCTGCTTAGTGGAGTGAGCAAAATAGAGGAAAAGAAGAATAACATTTCTTAACCTGGTGTTTACCACTTTATACATGCTATTTCACTTAATTTTTATAAATAGGCTAAAATTAAAGTATTGCTATCACTGTTTTAAGAATGAAGAAATGAAATCTAAGAGGTAGGAGTTAGCTCTTCCAAGGATACAAAGCTAGTAAGTGATAGCATAAAGATTTATATCAAGATTCGTATCATGCTGATATTTACACTACTTTTTTAAAAACAGCAGGTGCAACATTTTGCATTTATTGGAAAATTTTTATTTAATATATACTTAAAGAGATGAAGGATAACCAAAAAAAAGGCAATTAACAATAATCACAAATCCACTAATACCATGGCACAATACTGTATTATGCATCATAAAATTACCCACCATGATTTTGATACTCATGTTACCCCATGGGACTATGTCAGTGCTTTAATAGAACTGTTTATTGACAGATTTTACTTAATCCCAAACACATTTAGGGATAATGGTTAATATCTGTGGTTTTCCCCTACTGAATATTCAAATTATCTTAAGTAAATCTCCTGAAAGGACACACTATTCCAGCCCTGCTGACTCAAAAGCTTGTTTTTAGACTTTAAAGAGATATTACAAATAAAAGAGCCTTATAAGCTTCAAAATTTTCTATGGTGTTCATTATTATGTAGTTATATGTGTATTTTTCTTTGCATATAAGAATATATCATCATTCTGAAAAAGTAATTTTAAGCACAATTTGATTTTGTGTTCTTAGATCGGTTAAGACAAATTCCATTTGCTTAAGCACGAGTGTAGGTGATCTGGAAAAATCATTTTCAATTACCTTAAAAATTTGCTGTAGGGCAATAAGAAAGGCAACCAGAAATAGGCAAGCACTTCTGGCACTACAGAATTAAGACATTGTGCCTCTAGCTGGGTTTCCATTTTGCTATTTCCATTGTTCTCCATTCTGTGTGCTATAAATGAGTAATATCTCAGAAAGCTAGAGAGCTAGCTTTTCCCTAAAAACATCAGAAGTCTTAAGAAAAAAAGCCTATAGCAAGTCCAATATTAATGTGAAATACTGTGAATTAAAAAATCTCTTGACCAAGGGATATCAGAAATTCCAGTTTCTATAGACTGGGGAAATCAACACACATTTTACTGTATTTGTACTCACAACTCTACCTTGCCATATAAAAGGAAAAATAAATGGATACCCCCAGATCAAAGCAAATAAACCAGAAGTTTGAATAACACATCACTACACAAAAAGATCAGAGAGCTTGTGTCCTTACAATAAATAGTAAGAACGGAAATATACATATTTGGGGGCCATTTAAGCTTATTTTTATCTACTCATATCTCATTTGTTTTTTTAAGTGTTCTCAGAGTAGCCCATTAAATTCCAACAAAAGCGTTTGAGATACACAGGATAGCACTATGTACATTTAACATAAGCAATCAGTGATTTTGCCAAAGCCAAACAGAAAGAAGAAAAAATAGTAATTAGGTGAATCCTTGAAAAAGAAAAAATTAAACCCCTGGAATTGTATTTTAGAATACAGTTTTAGAATCAGACAACATTGACAACTATTATTGTTTGCATGGAATGTGTCAATCACTTGCTCAGTATAGATAGGTGACTTGCCTGTCCTCAGAGGGTTTATATTCTAGTGGGAGGATCTGATTTAATTTTAAAAATTAGCAAACTTACAGAATTACATTCGTGGCCACACAAAGTCATTGCCGAAACGAAGTAAAAGTGAAAACCAGTGGAGTTGAGAAGACCAGGAAGTCTGACACAATGGTGTAGAAAAACTTCCTAGGTCAGACCTTCAGTCTCTAAGATAATGGCCAGTCCCGAGGAATACTATGATGTGGCAGAAGTTTCTTTCCTGTTTAACTTTCTCTATCTTTCCCCTTTTGCCATAAATGGTTCTAAAAATGGCAAAGTTAATCGAGCTAGGTTTTTAAAAATAATTCTTAATGCTTTCTCTTCACTTGATTTTCACAGCCAATTAGATCCAGATATCAGTTATCTTATGTCTTAAATCTCGATTATATTTTCTTCATCCCTTTTTTCCTCTACTCTTTCTGTTTATCAGATTTTCATCATTCCTAGTTGGACTATTTCTAATGCCTTATAACATCAGCATCAACTTCAATCCACTCAGCACATTATCAGAGTAATCTTTCAAAAATGCACTTTTTTTCATACCTCTTAGCTACTTATTGCTTCAGTGCCCTCTGAAAACTCCATGATCATGATAAACATTTCTCTTATCTTTGTCCTACTCATATAATTATGCTTATTCCAGATTTTCTAAGTTGAATCATTTTCCTCTCATTTTATAATTTATGTGGAAGTTGCTGATTTTTTCACTTTGTTATGCTCAAGTCAAATGTAGTTATTGCTGTTTCAAAAGCCTTATATTTTTGTCCTTAAACACAAATTTTTCCTTCAAAGTTCATGTCAACATATTACTGTGTCCTTTGGCCCTCCTTCAGTGACTACACTGGGCTGAGGTAGAGTTTCTAGACGTCGACTTAGTGGTAGATAAATAAAGATTGATCTATTGAGTTTGAGATGCTGTGAGAAATGTACATGGAGATGAACACCTTCTCGTCTTTCTTTCCTGAAGTAATTTCTTTTTTTTCCCTCTGTCCTTTCTTCCTTACGTCCTTTTTATTTTCTACCTCTTTCCCTGCTTCTTATTCTCTTGCTTTCCCTATTTTTCCTCTATCAAGGAGAAAGACCGTATAGACTGGTGATATTCAGACAATTCCCTGCCTGCAAGGAACTAGGCAGAAAGTCTCAAACCCCTGATTCAGTGGTCTGCAAGTCCAGAGCCTGCACCAACATATCAACTAATCTTCAAGTTTCACGTATTCTCATGTCCTCTTTTTTCTCCCAGGTCTCTGCTTCTTTGTGAATTCTCTATTCTGGGCCATATGTAAAATTCAACCAAATTTTTAGTTTAAAAAGTAAAAAGTATTACACTATGTATTCTAAGTAGAGTAGAATTCATTAGTATTTTAGTCAAGAAAGAATTAAGTCGGATAGATGAAGTACAGACAATTTTATTGTGTCAATTACATATTATTATTATTCAAATAGAACAGAAGCTTTCACCATTTTTAAAATAGACTTCAACCTTCATACTGC
>NW_011888818.1:867591-869474 GCF_000151845.1 Pteropus vampyrus
CACACACACATTTTTTTTTTTTTCTGGCTAAAAAATCACCTCTTCTTCTTGTGACAATTTTTTACTATTGTCTGTATTGAACAAAATAATTTAGTCATTTATTATGGTTATTTTTCTTATACAGTAATTTATTATAGTTTTCTTTTTCTACTTTACAGTTCATTATTGGTGATATCATAAACATTTTTAGGATTCTTGTCAAATTTAGAAAAACATCTATCAAGCTTCATTCACAGATGAGCTCTGAGAGTTTGGGGCATTTTAAATTTTCTTCCAGTGAATAAATACTCTTTAGGTTGATGTTACTTGTTAACAGGTTTGCTGTGGATGCCTTTTCATAATGGCCTAGTATGTACCTTATGCTGTCTTTTTGGTCTCAATATTTCTTGTTGACCTCTTTTAGTTCACCACTTAATGACGGTAGCCACCATATCACCTGACAGATGAACAGGTGTGATAGGAGATGTCAGTATGATGAGAGCCCATTCTTAACTAATTGTAGTTAAAATATTACCCTTAGTCAAATTTTAGGACAAATGATAACCAAGTAACCACATTGCTAAACCTTCTTGCAAGGGGCCTCAAGCAAGTGAGGGGTCTTGAAACAAGCTTCTTTACCTTTATGGCAACTCAGTAACTCTTCCTCTAAGTCTTGATTTTAAGATACTTCCAGAACATTATTACATTTGATCTATATAAAGAGATTTAAGACAAGAATTTTGTTTATTTTTTCTCTAACAGTAATAGTTGTATGGCTCACCTATGTCTTGAATAACATCTCAATTATAGTTAAAAATACTATTACATAATAATCCTCTGAAAATGAAGGGATTTCTATCACAATACTAGAAATGATGTAGTCTTTGTTTTCAGACAAAATAATGTGATTACCAACATTATACAATGGAGGTTTTGCATTAACAATGATATCCTAATAATTTAGAAAAGCAATTTAAATTACATTTAAGTTGATAAATTGATTGCCCTTAAATTAAAATTAGCAATTATCAGTAGTAAATAATGAATCTAATTTTCTCCTGCAATGATCTCTTCACTCCGGAATTTAACTTTTGATTTAGGTTCCAGAAAAACAAGAAAGAAGGTCCAAGTTATCTGAACAGCTGCAAATTCAAATACCTTGTCTCTCCACTATGCCTCCTTCAGGTATTATGAATCCGTTAAATGGTATTACTTATTTCTTTAGTTCTCAAGACAGAACAAAGAAAGTCAGGCTACTCAGATTGTGCCTACCTACATATATGTTTCTCTTTTTAACTTCATAGCCAGGTCCCAATTCAGGCACTTATCTTCATTTACCTGGATTAGATAACAGACCACTTTAATCTCATCTCTACATTTAGGGTGTTTGCCTCAGCCAAAAACGAATCTTTTTGTTTTTTTTTTCAATTTTTAATTCTTTCTTTTTTAACATTCTATTTATTTTCCCTACCCACCTCCCCACAGCCCCTACCCTCTGGTAACCACTAGTCAATTGTCCATGTCCATGAGTCTCTGTTTGTTTGTCTTGTTAATTTGTTGTTTTTAGGTTTATATACCACATATAAGTGATATCATGTGATTTTCAACTTTTTCTGTCTGGCTTATTTCACTTAGCATGATTATCTTGAGGTCTATCCATGTTGTCACAAATGGCACTATTTCATCTCTTCTTATGGCTGGGTAATAATATTCCATTGTATATATGTACCACAGTTTCTTTAGCCAATCATCTATCGTAGGTCACTTCAGTTGCTTCCATGTCCTGGCCACTGTGAATAATGCTCCTATGAACATCAGTGTGCAAATATCTTTTTGGACGTGGGTTTTCAAGTCTTTGACGTAACTAACCAGCAGTGAGATTGCTGGATCATATGGTAGATCAA
>NW_011888818.1:869524-872037 GCF_000151845.1 Pteropus vampyrus
TCTGTCCTTTCTTCCTTACGTCCTTTTTATTTTCTACCTCTTTCCCTGCTTCTTATTCTCTTGCTTTCCCTATTTTTCCTCTATCAAGGAGAAAGACCGTATAGACTGGTGATATTCAGACAATTCCCTGCCTGCAAGGAACTAGGCAGAAAGTCTCAAACCCCTGATTCAGTGGTCTGCAAGTCCAGAGCCTGCACCAACATATCAACTAATCTTCAAGTTTCACGTATTCTCATGTCCTCTTTTTTCTCCCAGGTCTCTGCTTCTTTGTGAATTCTCTATTCTGGGCCATATGTAAAATTCAACCAAATTTTTAGTTTAAAAAGTAAAAAGTATTACACTATGTATTCTAAGTAGAGTAGAATTCATTAGTATTTTAGTCAAGAAAGAATTAAGTCGGATAGATGAAGTACAGACAATTTTATTGTGTCAATTACATATTATTATTATTCAAATAGAACAGAAGCTTTCACCATTTTTAAAATAGACTTCAACCTTCATACTGCAGGGGAATTTTGCAGTCATTTTTCACCTAGTCGAACTTCTCTTTACTCTTTTTTCCTTCCTATTTCTCCTCCTCACATATCCTCTTGTTTATTTTTCCCTTCTTCTCTTCCTTTCGACTTTTCATCTGTCTTGATTCCTTCTCAGGAACAGAAGCAAAGGCAACATTTTGTTTTTCTTTTTTGTCTTGTGTACATTGGATTCCATTTTCTCCCAGGTCTTCCTATCTGTCAACCTCCATGCCCAAGTAATTTATTAAGGTATTTTTGCCAAACATAAACAGTCAAAATTTCACTAATAAAAGTCTAATGCAAAATATATAAAGACTGATACAATTCAACCACAAAAAACAAATAACCCAATTAAAAAATGGGCAGAGGGCCTGAACAGACACTTCTCTCAAGAAGTCATACAAATAGCCAACAGACATATGAAAAGATGCTCAGCTTCACTAGCTATTAGGGAAATGCAAATCAAAACCACAATGAGATACCACCTCACGCATTTTAGAATGGCTATCAACAACAGGACAAGTAATAGCAAGTGTTGGAGAGGTTGTGGAGAAAAAGGAAGCCTCATACACTGCTGGTGAGAATGCAAACTGGTACAGCCACCAAGAATACAGGACAGAAGTTCCTCGAAAAATTAAGACTAGAACTACTATATGGCTCAGCAGTCTCACTTCTGGGTATCTACCCCAACAATTTGAAAACATTTATCTGTAGAGATATATGCACCCTGATGTTCATTTCAGCATTAATTGCAGTAGCCAAGACATGGAAACAGCCAAGTGTCCTTCAATAGGTAATTGGATAGAAATGTGGTACGTATATGCAATGGAATATGACTCAGCAGTAGGAAACAATGAAATACTGCCATTTGTGACAACATGGATGGATCTTTAGATAATTATGCTAAGCAAAATAAGTCAGAAAGCGGGGAGGGGGAAGACAGAGAAGAGTAAAGGGCATCAAATATATGGTGATGGAAGGAGATTTGACTTTGGATGGTGAACACACATTGCAATATACATATGATGTATTATTGAATTGTACACTTGAAACCTATATAATTTTATTACCAATGTCAACCCAATGAATTTAATAAAAAAAAAAAATTCAAAGGAAAAAATTCACTAATAGAGCTGAAACTAAAATATTTTTTGATATTTTCCTCTCCTTGAATTCACATTGCCTTACTCTTATAACAGGATAAAAACACTATGTTCCTTTTCTTTCCTCATTTCGTTTAACATTTAGCCACTAAGTGCTCACTCGTGTTCACCCAACCGTCAGCACTTCCTGAGCAATTTTCTGTACAGCTTTCTGTTTGGTGCTAGTGATGTTAAGAATCTTGCAGTTTTGTGTGGAATATTGCAGTTTTGTGTGGCCTGAAGCTTTCATATTTTTGGAGGTTCTTTTTTTATATACAAATAACTAAAAACAGTTATGAAATGATATTTACTTATAGTTAGTAATCATTACAAATTATAAAAGCTGACAAATGTTACCAATAATAAAAATTTATAGAATAATATGTTTTAGCCTGTTAGTGCTCTATGTTATTTATTTCTCCTCTCTTCCCACACACACATTTTTTTTTTTTTCTGGCTAAAAAATCACCTCTTCTTCTTGTGACAATTTTTTACTATTGTCTGTATTGAACAAAATAATTTAGTCATTTATTATGGTTATTTTTCTTATACAGTAATTTATTATAGTTTTCTTTTTCTACTTTACAGTTCATTATTGGTGATATCATAAACATTTTTAGGATTCTTGTCAAATTTAGAAAAACATCTATCAAGCTTCATTCACAGATGAGCTCTGAGAGTTTGGGGCATTTTAAATTTTCTTCCAGTGAATAAATACTCTTTAGGTTGATGTTACTTGTTAACAGGTTTGCTGTGGATGCCTTTTCATAATGGCCTAGTATGTACCTTATGCTGTCTTTTTGGTCTCAATATTTCTTGTTGACCTCTTTTAGTTCACCACTTAATGACGGTAGCC
>NW_011888818.1:874327-882586 GCF_000151845.1 Pteropus vampyrus
GTGTGTCTGTTTTGCTGCCAATACCATGCTGTTTTCATTACTGTCGCTTTGTAGTTTAATTTGAAGTCGGGCAGAGTGATGCCTCTAGCCTCATTCTTTTTTCTCAGGATGGCTTTGGTAATTCGAAGTTTTTTGTGCTTCCATACAAATCTGATGATTTTTTGTTCTATTTCTTAAAAAATGATGATGGGATTTTGATAAGGATTGTTTTAAATCTATATAATGCTTTAGGTAATAAGGTCATTTTAACCATGTTGATTCTTTCAATCCAAGAACACGGAGTATCTTTCCATTTTTTTGTATCTTCTTTGATTTCTTTTAATTGGGTCTTCTGGTTTTCATTATGTAGCTTCTTCACATGTTTCATTAGATTTATTCCTAGGTATTTTATTCTTTTCACTGCAATTACAAAAGGAATTATTTTTTCCACTTCTTATTCTGATACTTCATTATTAGAGTATAGGAACGCTATGGATTTTTGAACATTGATTTTGTATCCAGAGACTTTACTGTACTTGCTTATTGTTTCTAGTAGTGTTCTTGTGTAGTCTTTAGGGTTTTCTATATAGAGAATCATGTCATCTGCAAATAGTTACAGTTTGACTTTTTCATTTCCTATTTGGATGACTTTTATATCTTTCTCTTGTCTGCTTGCACTTGCTAAGACCTCTAATGTTATATAAAGAATAAGAATGGCGATATTGGACAGCTTTGCCTTGTTCTTGATCTTAGACAGAAGGGTTTTAGTTTTTCACCATTAAGTACAATGATGGCTGAGGTTTTGTCATAAATGGCCTTTATTATGTTAAGTCACTTTCTTTCTATACCAATTTTGTTTAGTGTTTTGATAATAAATAGGTGCTGTATCTTGTCAAAAGCTTTTTCTGCATGTATTGATGTGATCATATGATTCTTATTTTTTAATTTATGTGGTATATCACATTAATCGATTTGCATATGTTGAACCATCCCTGTGCCTCTGGGATGAAGCCCACTTGATCGTAATGTATAATCTTTTTAATATGTTTCTGTATTCGGTTCGCTAGTATCTTATTTAGGATTTTTGCATCTATGTTCAGGAGAGATATTGGTCTGTAGTTTTCTTTTTTGTGTGTTATCTTTACCAGGTTTTGGTGTCAGGGTGATATTGGCCTCATAAAATGAGTTGAGAAGTATCACCTCCTCTTCGATTTTTTTGGAAGAGTTTGAGGAGAATAGGTATTAAATCTTATTTGAATGTTTGGTAGAATTCACTGGTGAAGCCATCTGGTCCTAGACTTTTACTTTTTGGTAAGGTTTTGATGATTGTTTCAATTTCTATTTAGATTTTCTAAGTCTTCTTGATTTAGTCTAAGAAGAGTTTATTTTTTTAAGTACTGGTCTTCTAGATTATTAAATTTGGTATTATATACTTTTTCATAGCATTCTTATATGATCTTTTGTATTTCTGCGATGTCAGTCATAATTTCCCCCTCTTTCATCCCTGATTTTGTTTATTTGTGTCCTTTCTCTTTTTTCTTTAGTGAGTCTAGCCAAGGGTTTGACAATTTTATTAACCTTCTCAAAGAACCAGCTCTTGTTGCATTTATTTTTCTATTTTTTTTGTTGGCAAATTTATTTATTTATGCTCTTATTTGATTATTTCTTTCCTTTTGCTGACTTTAGGTCTCATTTGTTTCTCCTTTTCTAGTTTTTTTAAGATGAAGCATTAGGTTGTTTATTTGGGCTCATTCTAGTTTTTGGAGGTAGGCCTGTAAAGATATGAACTTTCCTCTTATGACCGCTTTTGCCATGTCCCAAAAGTTTTGATATATTGTACTATCATTATCATTCATTTCTATGTATCTCTTGATCTCTCTTTTTATTTCTCTCTGACCCAGTTAATCTCAATGTATTTGTGATTCTTCCTGATTTCTTTCTGCAGTTGATCTCTAGTTTCAAACATTATGATCAGAGAATATGGTTGGTATGATTTCAACCCTTTATATTTGATGAGGCTATCTCTGTGTCCCAGTATGTAGTCGATCCTTGAGAATGTTCCATGTGCACTAGAGAAGAATGTATAAGCAGCTGTTTTGGAATGGAAGGCTCTGTAAATGTCAATTATGTCCAGTTGGTCTAACATATCATTTAAAAATGTTATTTCCTTTTTGACTTTCTGTTTGGATGATCTGTCCATATCCAACAGTGGGGTATTTAGGTTGCCTACTATGATGGTGTTTTGGTCTGTTTCTCCTTTTAGTTCTTTTAGTAGTTGCTTTACATATTTTGGGGCTCCCTGATTGGGAGCATAGATATTAATAAGTGTTATATCATCTTGGTACATGATTCCATTTATTATTATGACATTCCCTCAGTATCTTTACCTTTTTATTTTGAAGTCTATTTCATCTGATATTAGTACCGCTACTCCCACTTTTCTCTGAATGCTATTTGCTCGAATATAATTTTCCACCCTTTCACTTTGAGTCTATATTTGTCTTTGGAGGTGAGATGTTTCTCCTGGAGGAAGCATATGGTTAGGTTTTGTTTTTTGATCCATTCTGCAATTCTGTGCCTTTTTATTGGTGAGTTCAGTCCATTTACATTTAGGATAATTATTGAAATATGAGGTCTACTCTAGTCATTTTATCTTTTGCTTTCTTGTAGCTTGGTGTTTCCATTGCTTCCTTGTCCTTGTGTTTCAGTTTTCTTTGTTTTGGCTGTCTTTTGTGGGTTTTCCCTCTGGTCCTTCTTGTTTTATGTTATTTACTTCAGTTTTGAATCTTCTGTGTGTGGTTACCATTACGAATATGTAAAGGATAGTTATATATATATTTGTCTCTTTTCTTTTGTGCATGCCTTATCTCCATTCCTCTTTGCAAATTAAGATTTTTTAATCCTCTCCTTTTCATCATTGCTGTCTCATTTTGTCTCTATGTATGCTGAACGTTCATTGTTATCTTGCTATAGAGAATCTCTTCTTATTTTAACCTTATAATGCCCTCTTCCTAGTAAGGGTTGCACTTCTCTGCTTTTATCAGCCTGCTAGTCACCTTACTCCTAATTATGTATTTTTTGTTGTCATTTTGTTTTAGGTGAGCTGACCCCTTTCAGAATTTTCTGTAGTGCAGGCAATTGTAGTAGAGAATTCCCTCAATTTTTCTATGTCTGAAAGGTCTTTTTTTCTCCCATATATCTAAAGGAGAGCTTAGGTGGATACATTATTCTTGTCTGGTAGTTCCTTTCATTTAATAGTTTGAATATTTGATTCCATTTCTTTCTGGTGTGGAAGATTTGCTCTGAGAAGTCTGACAATACTGTAATGGGTTTTCCTTATAGGTTACCATCATTTTTCCCCTGGCTGCCCTGAGAATTCTGTCTTTGTCATTGATTTTTGATAATTTTAATACAATGTGTCTTGGTGAAGACTTTTTTGGATTGAGATAATTGGGCGTTCGGTTGACTTCTTGAATTCCATGTTCCAGTTCATTCCTTAGATTTGAGAAATTCTCGTCCACTATTTGTCTGAATATGCTTTCTAGTCTCTGCTCCTTTTCTTCACCTTTAGTAATGCCCATTATTCTTATATTTTCTCTCCTGATGGTATCAGCTAGCTCTTGTATTTGTCTTTCATTATGTTTCATTCTTCAGTTTCTCTCTTCTTCCTTCTGATTTATTTCTCTATTTCTGTCTTTGATATCACTGATCCTTTCCTCCATTTGGTCGACTCTATTTCCGAGCTTATTATTTCATTTCATTTTTTTTTTTATCCAGAAGGTCTATTTTGTTCTTTTCGAAGGTTTCAATCTCCTTACTAAAGAACTTTTTCTGCTCATCTAGTTGTTTTCATTTCTTGTAATTGTTGATATGATTCATTTCAGATCTCATTGAGTTTTTTCAGAAGTACCAGCCTGCATTCTTTGTCATTTATTCACATATTTCTATGTCTATACACTTATTTTCTGGATATTTTTCTCTTTCTTTCTGAGATGCCTTGTCACCTTGGTTTTTCATGATGTTTAATGGACTATTTCTCCGCTTGGGTATTAATGGAAGTGTGTTCTTTTTCTTTCTTTCTTTCTTTCTTTTTTTTTCAGAAAGAAGCTTTATTATATAATGATCCCTAGCCTGTTGCAAAGAAGGTTTTTCTTTGGATTCCCAGTAGGTAGCATCTAAGCCTCTTTGATCTCTACGTTATATAAAGTCTTAATAATGTTTTTTTTTTTTCCTTATACATGTTTAATCATGCTCGCTACCCTCAGTCTCAGTTCCTGTTAGTATTAGCCACAGTTTCAGTAGTGTTTGCTCAGATTCCTCTGGGGCTCCGTGGTGATCAGTCTCAGCGGGTATGAGGGAGGGATCCTCTGGATGGAGGGATAGGGGCTGTGGCTCAATTTCGGTTTCTGCAACCATGTCTGGTACAAATCAGCTGTTGTTCCTCTGCTGTCCCTGCTTTTGTGCTGTTCCCGTTTCTCTGCCTTCTGCCCTGATGACTGGGCACTGCCACCTGCTGCATAGAGCTCACAACACTCCCGGGCAGGGCTCTTCAGGGAAGTCGCCACATTTTTTCCTCTTGCCCTCGTCCTACAGGGAGCTCTGGCTGCAAAAGGCAGCTTCTTTGTTTCTCCCAGTCCACCACCCACCCGGCATCCAGAGTTCTGACCTATGGTAGCTCTTATGGGGAGATCCCATGCTCAGATGTGCTGGTGTGGAATTTGGATGTTTTTTGTTGAGTTTTATATGTTTAGCTCATTGTTGTTTCAAGGGGAGAGATCTGGGGACGTTTCTCACTCAGCCATTTTTAATCCAATCTCCAAAACTAATCTATTTTTATCACTATAAAAATGCACTTTTTGAGACACTTTGGATGTTATTCCTTTTCTTAAATTTCATCAATGTCTTCTAATATATAGTTTAAATTTATTTGCGCGTGTTATAAGAATCTTTCATGTCTTGGTCCGGTCTGTATGTCAGTTAACACTCTTGTTCTAGCCTCCAGAAATATTGAACTCTTTGTAGTTTCTTAAATAGTTTCTGACACATGTTTTTTTTTTGTTTTGTTTTATTGTTTTCTATAATGTGTGAGCTTACATATTTGCAGTTTTAAAAACTCCTGTTCATTCTTCAAGTACTTACTGGAAGCTTATACTTTATGATATCTTCCCTGACTTTCCTAGGCACAGTTAAATCTTTTAATGCATTCATTTAGAAATAAACTTACATCTGAGAAATTCTCATAGAATTTTGTTCTCTTATGTTTCATATATCTGTCTATTCACTAGACTGTAATACCTTCAGTCCTGCTAGATAGATAGATAGATAGATGATAGATAGATAGATAGATAGATAGATAGATAGATAGATAGATAGATGATAGATAGATAGATGATAGATAGATAGATAGATAGATAGATAGATAGATAGATAGATAGATGATAGATAGATAGATGATAGATAGATGATGATAGATAAATGATGATGATAGATAGATAGATAGATAGATAGATAGATAGATAGATAGATAGATAGACAGACAGACAGACTAAATCTAATATCAAGCATAATGCTTGGGGAATAAGCACTTCTTAAACATTTACTAAATGAATTAGATAATAAATCTAGTCATTTTCTTTAAATTAATGTTTGCAATGGTACTTTCCTCAAAGTTGCCAGTTTTTGTTAGTTTATTAACCAAAAGAACTATATGATAAAATTATATATATAGTCCTCTTTATGACTGTTTTTCAGGGGATCAAAAATATTTCATTATTTTATCCCTATCATAATTCCATCCATTTGTGTTACCCAAATTACTCTGCATGTATTTATTGAGTCTGAAGTTGAATATCCTTTCCCAATGTGTATCATCTATTCAAAAGCAAAAATAGATAAAAGTTATCATCTAAATAATTTGACATGCTCACCAGCTTCCTAGCCACTAAATTATAACATAACTTGGTCACTCACCTGATTCTAGTAGTTCAAATTTGAGAGCAACAGAGGTGCTTGTTTATTTTCAATAGATTCCCAGTGAGAAGCTACTGAGGCAGTGCCTGCTGAGAACACCTGGAATATGGCATTAATGTTTAACTATTGACCAATCCAAAAAACTGAGGCTCATGGAAGCAAACTAAATGCCCATCAACAGACGATTGGATAAAGAAAGTATGGTTCATATATACAATAAAATATTACTCAGCTATTAAAAAATAAATAAATCCTACCATTTGCAACGACAGGGATAGACCTAGAGGTTCTTATGCTGAGTGAAATAAGTCAGACAAAGATAAATACCATATGATTTCACTTATATGTAGAATCTAAGGAACAAAAAGAACAAATTAATCAAAAACAGACTCACAAATATAGTGGACAATTTTGTGACAGACAGAGGGGATGAGCCTGTGGGCTGGGAGAATGGGGCGAAGGGTTAAAGAAGTACAAATTAGTAGTTGATAGATGGTCACAGGGATGGGGAGCATGGCATAGGGAATAAAATTAGTATTAATATGTTGAATAGGTGGAGGGCCAGGGGAGGGAGGGAGCAATTGGAGGAATTATTTTATTAACTATGTAGATGTCTAACAAATGTATTGTATACCTGAAACTAATTAAAATTAATTAAATAAAAAAAAAACCCTGAAGCTCGGCCCATAATCCCTCCACTTCCAGTCAAGTCCTTATACAATTCTTCCACCATATCTCTACAAAATCCTTTCTAGCCATTCCTACTACTCTTTCTAATCCATCTGGATTTTATGTATATATATACACACACATATATTTTATAAATATATAAAATATATATACAAAATTATACAATATATTCTCAGCTTTCAGACACCAGTTTCAGCTATCTCAAAAGTACTGATTTAGGCAACTCCTGTATTTTATCTATTATAATTTATACATGTGCCACAATCTTTTCCTTGAAACTTTCATTCTATTGACACAATACCTTGATCACTTGCTCTTGTACTGTAGTAACCATAAGAATATTTTAAGACGTGACAGCTTCCTTGTCTGCTCTCTTCCATTTTTCTCATGCCACTACTAAGATGTTTTATTTGTACCAAATCACCATTCTTATGCATCCGGGGCTCAAAAAGTACCTTGAACAAAGGTGCACTGGATATGCTTTGAGTTAGAAAACAGGATTCTTATCTCAGTTCTATCTGTTATCTCTTTATTTTGGATAACTTATAGTGTCTCATACTTTTCACCATGTAATAGATCTTAAAGAAGTCTTGTTTCTGTTCTCTCAGTAAGAAGACTGATTACCAAAGGGTAAGGGGGAGGGGGAGGGAGAGGGGAAGGTAGATGTAGTAAAAAGGGTCAAATATGTAAAATTGGAAGTTATATAAATTACATCAAGTGAAGACTGAGCACCTTGGAGAGTATAAGTAGAGACAGCTGGTTTAATAAGAATCTGGTCTGGAATTCAGATTTCTTGGAACCACCTTGAGTTACCTCTAGGCTTATTAAATTCTCTGAGCCTTTGTTTCCTTATCTTTAAAATAAGAGCCATATCATCCCTTTTTACTTCATAAAATTGTTTTAAGTAATAAAATCATGTACATAAAGCAAAGGATAAGCAAAAATTTCCATACTAATATACAATATTGTTAGTGCAGAGTCTTCCAGAAACCCTTCATCCTGTGGAATCACAAATTGTCATTATTCTACTTTATTTTCTTAAATTGAGTTTTGATTACTAAGCCCTCCCCAGTTCTTTGTGCACTGTAATTACATTTCCTTACATAGTAAACAAACATCATTTTATGTGCATATGTTGATCCCACAGTGGATTTTCCCCATTTGAAAATGAGCTGGAATTAGATGCAGGGAATGTACCAAGCTGGGGTAATAGACATCCTAGGACTGGGAGGAAAGAAAGATCTTGACTAAAATAAAGACAAGAAGAAAGTAAAAATAGAGTGAGCCTTGTTCATTAGGAGAAAATGGGAAGTAACAGTTGTTATACACCTAATATATGTTAGATAGTTAGGTAGCCATGAGTGACAGGACTGAAGGCCCAGCTCCGTAACCATAGAAAAGACAACACTGATAGCCCAACCCAAAAGGCCGCCCCTTGGACCTTCCAGAGAAAAACTCATTTTTCAATAACAATACCCCTACTTCACACATCAATCAGCTAGCACCACCTTGTAACCATCCATCATGTCCCAGATATAAGATAGACCTCCCCATCTCTGCAAGGCTACAGTCTTCTCTGGTGTAACCAGTTTCTCTCTTGAAATGTACTTCAATAAATCT
>NW_011888818.1:883671-895827 GCF_000151845.1 Pteropus vampyrus
CTCCTCCCCGCAACCCCTACCTTATGGTAACCACTAGTCTATAGTTATAGTCCATTTCCATGAGTCTCTGTTTGTTTGTCTTGTTCATTTGTTGCTTTTAGGTTTATATCTCACATATAAGTGATATGTGATTTTCAACTTTTTCTGTCTGTCTTATTTCGCTTAGTATGATTACCTCGAAGTCCATCCATGTTATTGCAAATGGCGCTATTTCACCTCTTCTTATGGCTAATATTCCATTGTATATATGTACCACAGCTTCTTTAGCCAATCATCTATCGTAGGACACTTTGGTTGCTTCAATGTCCTGGACACTGTGAATAATGCTGTTATGAATACTGGTGTGCAAATATCTTTGATATGAGTTTTCAAGTCTTTGAGGTAAATACCCAGTAGAGGAATTGCTGGATCATGTGGTAGATCAACTCTTAGTTTTTTGAGGAACCTCCATACTGCTTTCCATAGTGGCTGTATCAATTTGCAGTCCCACTAGCAGTGTATAAGGGTTCCTATTTTTTCATATCTTCTCAACATTTGTTATTACTTGTCCTATTGATTATAGCTATCATAACAGGTGTGAGGTGATATCTCATTGTGGTTTTGATTTGCATTTCTCTAATAGCTAGCAATGTTGAGCATCTTTTCAAATATTTGTTGGCCATTTGTATGTCCTCTATGGAGAAGTGTATCCACTTCTTTTTGACTCTTCTTATCACCACTACCATTTGTTCCATGCACCACCAAAAAAAAGCCATTTTTAATTGCATACTAACTCTCATTCTCAGCCCCACATTCATCTTCATACATTAACCAGAACATCTATAAATGCAAAGCTCATTATGTCACTCCCAGGAGTAACTTACTATTTAAAAGAAATAGAGTTCAAGTACCTTCAGTCTGTACAGCATTATTCTTTTTTTAAAGGAAGCCCCTGAAGTTGTGGAGAGCACAGCCTGTCTGGTATGCTGAGGAGCTGAGATTTCTTCTATACGTCATTTTATTAACCTGTATCTCTCCTTCATAATCCTTATCACAAGTGAAAGTTATACTTTGAGCTAATAATCTGTTTAAATTATGTATTTCCTGATAGACTGTCAGCTTCACTAAGATGGGAACTAGTATGTCTAGCCTACCAATGTGTCCTTGTCTCCTAGCATAATACCGTTAACAAAACTAGTGCTAATCAATAGTTATTGAATGAAGTAATGACTAAATGGTTTATTGGTTGGCTATGGTATAATAAATTGAATATAATTCATTTTGGACTAAAGTTGCAGAGAGGGCATTGCTAAGTTTATAATTTTGTGGAATAAAGAAAATGAAGCTTATTATTATTATTATTATTAGTTAAGGAAGTGATGACTAAATCTAGCTTATTTTTCAAGGTACAGATTGAATGACTTCACTTTTGTGATGACTTCCTTGAAAACACTAGCCCAAAATAATATCTTGACTTTATGATTTGCTCTAGAACTTATTATCTGCTCTAACCCTTTCAGCATTTGCAATATTCTACCTCATCTAATTATCTAGAAGACACATACATTAAGTCCCTTAGATATCCAAGTTTGTGCTTGTTTTTGTTCCTAACAGAGCCTCATACTATGCTGAGTGCATAGAAAAATCAATTATGAAATACATGAATAAGTAAATCAATAAATAAATAACTGCAAGTTTCAATGTTCTGTGGGGTAAAGATGAGAAATATTCTCAACAAATTTATCTTTTATTATTTTGGAATGAATCAAAAAAAGAAAAATTAAGACCATCAGATGTCATCCTTCACAACATTTGCACACATACTGCTATAGAAGAGCTAAACATTTCTTTTCCTGAAATTTTGTCTGGCAAACTTCTTCTCCTTCTTTGTTTTTTTCCTTTTAAATTCTAGAACATTGAACATTTTCGTTTTTGGTATTATTTTGTATCTTGAAAGAAATAGCTCAATACTATTTAAATTTTGGAAGAAAAATCATAATTCTTTTATCTTAGTCCACCAATTTCTTCATTTTTATACATTTCTTTTCTGACTTCTTTTTTAGAATTAATATGCTTACATTGTTGCTATAGTGTGATTTTGCTTTATTATTTTGCATTATAATTTGAGTAAATAATTATTTTGTGAGTTTTCTTGCCTTCATGTAAGAGATTCATTTCTGAAAAACTTGGTATTAATAAAATTAGCTTATTTTCATTAAATTACACTAGCTTTACATTAGATGGGAGGTTAGCCAAGATGGGCACTAGCATTTCTTTCCTGTTTCAGCTTATGAAAGTTATTGACATTTCTAATACATTTATATTCATTTGCCATTAAAATTTAATGGTCACTTATTACTAGTATTTAGTTTGAAGACAAATGTCATGGTAGGAAAATCACAGCTTTAAGGGTTTTTAAAGACCCAAGTTTAATTTATGCCTCTGAGACTGATTAGCTGTGTTATCTAGGGAAAGTTATTTTAATTGTTTGGGCCTCAGTTTCTTCATCCATAAAATGGTTATGATCATTTCTACTTAGAAGGATGTCATGAAAGAAAAGGTAAAACACATGACAAAGCAACTTCGATGCTAGTTTCTTCCCCTGTTTCTTTTTACTCTACTTCTTTCCTCCCACCACACTCCACTCTATCTTTATACTTCTTTGTAAACTCCTTACTCTTTCTAATTCCTAATCTCAGGCATTTTCCCAGTAGCTGAAATAAAACAAAGATAAATTTTGGTTTCAGTTTAACAGCTGAGATGTTCAGTTCTGCTAAGATTTCGTTTTTTTTTTATAAACACATGGAAGGATTACTTTAAATATTATAAGCCTAGCAACCTTTTTTACTGAATGGTAATCTTTAATAATAACAGCAGCAGCAATAAAAATAATCACTAAACCCACTTTTTATCAAAAGTTTATTATGTAGGACTATCCTAACTATTTTACATATATTATTTCTAATGCTTAGAAAAATTCTGTATTAATCACAAGCTTATTTTTTAGAAAAGATGAATTTATGCCCAGGTCCACAGTGTGAAAATGGTAGAGAGCAAATCCTATTCGCATTGCCTAGCTCTAATTCTTATGTCCAGTTCACCTAATTGTTTTCTTAATAAACAAATCAACCTATCACATAGGACTTCACTCAATGAAAGGACTTATTGCAAAATGAATAAAGTTGCTAAAGATATCTAAGATAAGTCACATACATATTTATAAATTATATACACACACAGACAATTTATTTTGTGTTTGGAGCTATTGCCTGTCACTGCTGAAGATTCAGAAGATATTAGTGGTGACATCTTCCTGAATATCTATTAGCACAGTCCTGGTGACTATCCTAAGAATTTGGGAACACTTATGTTGCCATTAGAGACATATAGTAACAAAAGGCTAAGAATGGGGTATTGCATTGGTTTTCTTGCTGTCACAAGCATCATCTTGCAGAGATTGAAAGGGCAGTCAGTAAAATTTCATAAAAGAAGCAATTCTGAATTTGATTGATTAACAATAACACAGATTTATAGATTTAAGCTTTATCAACTCAAAAAATTTAATTTCTAAAGCACATGTAATCCATTCATTTATTTAAATATATTTTCTTTCAATATTATTTATTCGGATGCTATAATAGTCTAGCTCCAGCACTTGGAGCAAGGGATACTAGATTTATGATGACTTTTCTTAGTGTTAGTTCATTGTAAAAGATTACAGAGTAAAAATGCAGATCTATATAACCTCATTTGTTAGTTGTTTTGATACGGAGAGGCTTAGCAGAAAAGTGGGAGTTAATTGGAGCATTAGAATGACACAGTTTAGATGAAACCTGAAGGTCAGGTGAGACTTAATCAATAATAGATCAATCAGGAAGGGAGTTCCAGGCCACAGTAGTGACATTTGCAAAACCTGTGTGTTGAAACAGAACCTGGGAAATTGAGGGAACTACAAAACGAATGGGTAATGAAGTATCATCTATTAGAGTTTTGCTTAAAATCAAAAGGAAGTTATAGAAGGGTTATAATTTAATTTAGATGCTATTACTTGCAAGAAGCTGGCAACTCCATCAAACGGACCAAATCATATGGAAACGTATGAGCTGGTGTAAATGTAAATATAAAGGACTCAACCCAATGTCCCTGGTGCTATTTCTCTGAGGCTCCATTTGGTGTACTCTCTTTTCTAGGTTGATTTCTTCGTGATTCTTGATTTCCTTATGGTAAAAAAAGGGCTCTACTATTCCACGATATCCAATATAGGAGAATCTCATCTAGTGGCTTTCTCATAGGCTCAACAAAATAATTTCCTTTCTTGAAAGCCTGTTAAAAAAAAAAAATCTCTCATATTCATTAGCCTGAATGTGGTTCCGTCTCCTGAGTCTGTCCCTTTACCAGGATAATGACGTGTTGATGAACCAAACTCTAGGTTTAGGGAACTAGTAATTATGGTAAGGAGAAGAGGATAAACATTGGACCAACCAACTCAACCTCTTCATCTGCAAATAGAGTAATGGAGGAAAATATAATCAGTTTCCCTGAACCTCATGCTATTCATGCAGAAGCAAAGGACAACTAGAAGATAATACTAAGAAACAGGACAGGGTGAATGAGGAATGCACAAAAATAATGTCCACTGAAACTTTTGGAGAATAAAAAGGTTGTATTTTCATTCTAGGAAGATCACAAAGTCTGCAATGTGGAGAATGTCCAGATAATAGGGGGTAGGAAGAATTGGAGCTAGAGACTGTTTTAGGAGGTCTTTGCTGTTATCTACTGGCGAGTTGACTATGCCTAGTCTAAAGCGATGAAATGGATTGAGGAGCAACAGATTATATGATCATTTTCCCACTTGTGTTTTTAGCTGAGATAGATGATAGTATCATGAATGTTTCTAAAAAGACATTAAAAAACTCCTCTGTACATAATCACATCTATCACAGGATGTCAGTGTGGATATGTTACATTTTCTTACAGTCTTTATACATGACTCTTGATAATAACTATGATAATATATATTTCTGTGTAGCTTATTTAGGTAAATATATGTATTTGGTATTTTATTCAAACTAGGTGATATAATCTCAGTTGTTAATATTTTAGATAATTAATACACTTTATTATATTCAATATTTTACTATCATTGGAGTTGTTTCTCCTTTTTGCCATACAATTTACTCTGACTTTAGGTGGACCTTTTTGTGACTAATCCATTTTCTCTGTTTCTATTTGTTTCCTTCATAGAAATTCTATAAATTAATACAATTCTGTGTTTCTGCCTCTTAGCTCTCATCACAGAGGTAGCTACTTAATTATTTAGTATTTATATGTTTACTCACTATCATTTTTCATAAGAGTAGGGACCATTATTTTTTAAATTATAGCAGCATTGTCTATATGCAGCACACTGTCACAAATACTTATTAAATAAATTAATTGAATATCAATATTTAATGCTTTAGTTTCATAGTACATTATATGTGTGTTATATAGTACCTAGTATTGTATATAGTACAAATATAATATATATGTATATATACATGTACATATATAGCCTATATATATGTATACATATATATAGGCTATATATAGGCTATAAATGGCAAATGCCCATATGACAGTTAATGAGTTCCTCTGGGTCAGTAAACTGAGGAAACAAGACTGTTCTAGTTATTCCAAGGAAAAAACCCTTTATATACTTTCC
Source organism: Pteropus vampyrus (assembly GCF_000151845.1). Classification (NCBI taxonomy): domain Eukaryota; kingdom Metazoa; phylum Chordata; class Mammalia; order Chiroptera; family Pteropodidae; genus Pteropus; species Pteropus vampyrus. Next base: position 889,355 of record NW_011888818.1, read on the forward strand.
TTTCTCATAAAAAACAGTAAAACTTCTTAAAAATTCAGCAAATATCCCCTCTCCAATAACTTCTAACATTTAAATATAGTATTTTGACCTGTTCTCAGCAGCCAATGCTTTTTGCAATATATGTATTTACATATGTGTAAATATATTTATACATATTTAATTATATTTATTTACATATATGCTTACATATATATGTACAAATATATATATATTTATATAACTCCATATATGTGTATAGACTGGAGTTCTATAAATATTTTGCCCGAAACTGTCTTATGAAAAACATATAGCTTTTTATAATTTAAAAATTTTTATATTTTAAAATGAAAGCTTATCAATGTTTTAAAAAGTACAGATTTATGGTAGCTCAGCGAACATTCTATGATTCTTCTTTCAACATGACTATGCAGGTACTTGAAGAAAAAAATATTTTTCTCTCCATTTTTTCCCAATAAAATCAAAATCGTGATACATTTGCCTGGATACCAAGTGTGGACAAACAGATTTGATAAACAGAGATTTTTGTCTGGGACTCTGAACGGATCAGCCTCCTCTGCCTTCAGTGCTGCCCAGCGTATATTTACTATCTTTCCTTTCCCCAGCTTCAACCCCTTAGTGGAGCTTCAGCTGGAAGTATTTCCAGATCTTTTTCCTCTTTGTTGATCACATCAATCTCTGAACTTGGGAGGGATACTATGATAGAAAAGTAATGTCAAGTGGTACTAGAAATAAACTAATAACCCCCTGTTATTTATTTTAATATGATTATTTTGAAGTTGGTGCTTTAAACCAGAGTTAAATTAAGGGAGAAAACTAAGAGCATCTTATCACTAGACTGTAAGCTTCCTGTGGGCATTTTTCTGTATTGTTTACTCTTATAATTCTACCACCTAGAGAGATTTGAAACATAATGGACATTTAATAAGTAAAAAATTGCTGAATAAATGCACAGGGTAACGTGCTTGCGCTGAGAATTTTCTGTTTATTTTTAAACTTGTTATCATGGAGCATAAGAAACAGAAAAAAGTGCATATAACATTTTCATTTTTTTTCCCCCTATTTTAATTCTCCCCCTTTACTTCCACCCTTGACCTATAGATGTTGCCATTTCCCCTTAAGAGCTGGATCTCTGAATTCTCCTCCCACACACTTGGGGCTGTACCTAGAGCCTGGCACATGGGGGTATGGTCGGTGGCTCCACCTGGGGTGGGAACCCAGGACCTTCTACGTGTAAAGCAGACATGCTAACCACTACACTATGGAGCCACCTCTAAATATCTGTCATTTTATAAAGCTAACAACAATGTAGCCAGACTTAGATTAATAACTAGAAAATGTCTATAGTATGACAGAACCTCCATATGTGCTCTGATGTTAATGATTATCGTGATTTTTATGGTAATTACGTCTTTGTGTTCACTAATAGTTTTTGCACCAAATATGCCTTTCTAAATGTTCTAGTTTACATTCATCTATTTTTAATTTTATACAAATTCATTAAACAGCAAACATTACTTTCACTGAGCTTTTTTCTTTCAACAGTATATTTTTTAGTTTCAACAATGTTATTGCACATAAATGCAGTTTATTTTCTTTTTTTCATGGTACATTACAGTTGTGGTAGGTAGAATTATAAAATGTCCATTCTCCAAGATTTCTCACCCTAGTTACCAGGACTGTGAATATAATGAGATATCACTCCATGATTATTTTACCATAAATGCCAAATTGATTTCGCAGATGTAATTAAAGTTACTAACAGTTGACTTCGAGTTTATCAAAAGGGAGATGAGCTGTGTGGGCTCATTCTAACCACATGAGCACTTTAAAAGCTGAGTTTTCTCCAGCTATTCCTAGAAGAGGATAGATAAATTTGAAGCATAAAAGAGATTTGATAGGAAAAAATCCTATCTCTGTTACTGAGAAGAAAAGACCTGAGAGTGAGGTCGATGACTTTAGAACTACCTGCTGCCAACAAGTGGCAAGAAAACTGGGATCTCAGTCTTATGACCACGAGAAACTAAATTCAGCCAACAAGCTGAATGAGTTTGGAAGCAGATTCTTCTCCAGAATCTCCAGATAAGAAATTTGTGTGATCCTGATTGAAGAACTCCATCTAGCCAGTCCAAATTTTTCATCTACTGCGATAATAGTGCATGCTGTTTACGTCACTAAATCTGTGGCAATAGTTTCACAACAATCGAAAACTAATGGAAGATTATAAAACTCTTACATAATATATTTATACATTCTGATTTTGATGAATACTTGGACTGTTCGTGGTTTAGTCACATCATATGCGATATGAACCTTCTGGTGCACATCTCCTGGTTTACAGGTGCATATGATCTATGGATACATACATAGGAGTGTAACTGATGAATAAGATAAACCATTCTGTTCAGTATTTATTGGTTTCTCATTGAGGTTCCTTTAGCGCTTTTTTTGATTACTAATGAGGTTGAGAATCTTTACAAATATTCATTGATAATTTAGAAATTCTGTGTTTTTGAGAAGCTTAAGAGCCTTATCCATATTTTCTAGTAGGTGTTTTGTCTTTACCTTAACAACTTCTGGGAGTTCTTTGAGTTTCTTGATTTGAGCCCATTGTTCTACATAGATGTCAATAACTTCTAATCTGTGCTTGTTCTTTTTCTCTTTTACGGTATTTTTTGATGAACAAGAATTCTTAAATACAATGTAGTCTAAGGTGTCAGTCTTCTTCCTTAGGTCAAGGATTTTGTATCCTGTTTACATTTTTTCTCTACATTGAGATCATAAGTTACTCTCAGTGCCTTCTGACTTCTTTACTCTCTTTCTTTTTGCATCTAAAGAAAAAATCTAAAATATATCTGCAATTTATTTTAGTCTACAGTGTGTTCAAGAATGGTTTTCTTTCACCATGGGGTTCTAAATAACTGTGAAACTGAATACAGGAAATCTCACTTAAAATAGAGTAAAAAGGCTCGAAGAAGGACTTCTCATGTATGACCACTGTACATCAATTCTACACCCTGATGCAAAGAAGCATCAGCAGGAAGAGATGCGCCTGGCATTCTCAAGAAATGTCTCTACTTTACTACCCCAGCAACAGGAAGAAAGGTTTCTCCCTTGTCCAGCAACAAGCCCAGTCCAGGGGAAACCTCACAACTCAGCCAATGAGAAGATATCATCGCCCTGAATTCTCTCTTTTCTCCAATGGACTTTCATTCAAAGTATCTCCTTCCAACTATAAAGTTCCTCTCCTTTGTTTGTTGAACTTGCCTATAGTTTTTGCCATAGCATGCTTGTCCAAAATTGCAAATCTCTGCTATTCCCAAATAAAACCATTTTTTTACATTAATTTATTGTTTTTTTTTTTATGGTGACATTGGTTAACAAAATCCAATACATTTCAGCTGTACACTTTAACACTAAGGCATATATATGTTTACACTATGTGTTCATCTTCCATAGTTAGATTTCCTTCTGTCACCACATATTTGGCCCCCTTTACCCCATCTACTTCCCCCATCTCCCCTCTCCCCTACTCTCTGGTAACCACTAGTCTATTGCTCATGACCAAATAAAACCTTTTTTGATGGTAAAACAAACAAACAAAATCTGGCTGTTTATTTTTAAGATCAACATAACCCATTAATATTTGTTGAAAAAAAATATTTTTTACCACTGCATTGAAGTGCCTTGATTGTCATACATCAAGTGTTTATGTATGTGGTGTCCTCTCTCTGGATTCATTATATTGTTCTATTTACTTATTTCTATATTTTCTTTCAATACCACAATGCTGTAATTACTACATCTTCATAATGAATTTAGATTTTTTTCAGTGAACATTTTCTCACTTTTTTTTTTTGATGATTAAGGGTACCTTTACTCTTGACCTTTTCTATTTCAATATTAGAATCAGCCTGTCAAGTTCACAAAATATATATATATATATTATGATTTTACTGGACTTTCACTTTATCTATCAATCAATTTCAGAGGAGGATTAATGTTTTACAGTATGGACTTTTGCAAACAAAAGACATGGTAAATATCTCCACTTATTTTATTCATCATAATCTCTTAATAATGATTTATAGTTTTCTGAATAATTTTCTCACAAATCTTTTGCTAAGCTCCAGTTCTATGTGTTTTACAATTCTGTTGTTATTTAACTAGTAACATTATTTTAATTTTTAGTTCTTGATTTCTGAAATATAATTTTTTTTAATATTGAAATTGTGTCCAGGCACCTTGTTAAAATCACTTATTAAATTCTCATATTCTATCTGTAGGTTTGAATTTTCTACCTCATCTGCAAATAATAACAGGATTACTTCTTCCCAATCCTCATATTTATTTTTCACCTCTTTGTTGACATACTTCACTCGCTAGGACCTGTAATACTTTGTTTAATAGAAATGGTGACAATGAGTATTTTAAACACGTTTCAAAAGAGAAAGCTTTCAATCTTTCACAATAGAGTAGAATATTTGCTGGATTCATCTTCCCTAGATTTATTTCATCATATTAAGGAAAATGACTTCTATTTCAATTTACTAAAGATATAAAGTGAATAAGTGTTGAATTTCTTTACATGATTTTTCTGGGTTTCCTTTATAAATAGATTTTTGCTCTTTATGACATCAATTAGTATAAGAAGCATTGATTTTCAAATGTAAAACAAATTTTGCATTTATAGAAGAAAAATTAAGCAGATCATATTATCCACTTTGCTGTCTGTCTTAATTCCTTAATTTGCCTTGCTAATATTTTATTTAGGATTTTCTCATACATAGTCATATATGAGAATGGCATGCAATTTTATTTTTATATTTTTGTTAGGTTTCGATATTAAGATTATAGCATTAGAAAACAGTTTGGGTATTTCTCTATATTTAGTCTTCTCCAGAGGATTTTTTATAAGAATTCTTTTTGTCTACACATGTCTAATAGAACTTGCCAGTGAAATTATCTGGTAATGAATTGCTAAGAGAGATTTAATGTCTTTTTACTTTAAATATTTATTCTGATTTTCTATTTCTCTTAGTTTTGGTAAATTGTGTTTATCAAGAAAATTTTCAATTTCATTTACATTTTCAAAATTGTTCACATAAAGTTGCTCATAATATCTTCTCTACTTGAGACTAATTTAAATAAATAAATTTAAAATATATATTTTAAAAAAAGAAATCTGGGAGGTGAACACACAATGTAAATATATACATGTCTTACTGTTAAAGTGTATTGCTGAAACATACTGGAGTTCATTAACCAATGTTACCATAAAACTAATTGATTAATTAATTAATTTAAAAAATATATTTCTTCCTCTCTGCAAGATTTGTGATGATATTCCCATTTTATTCCTGATATTGATGACTTGTGCCTCCTCCCTTTTTCTCTTTATCAGTTTCATTATTACTTATTAATTACTAAAAACAATTTGATTACAAAACAGTCAGAAGAACTAAATAGATATGCATCCAAAGAAGAAATCGAAATGGATGACAGGCATATGAAAAGATTCTTAACATCACTAAACATCAGAGAGATGCAAATAAAAACCACAATGAGATTTATCACATTACAACTGTTAGAACGGCTATTATCAAGAAAGCAAGAGACAAGTTCTGGTGAGGATGTGGTGAAAAGGGAACACTTATACAAAACTGGTGGGAATGTAAATTACTCTAACCACTATGGAAATGTTATATATCTGTGTTATCCAATCTAGTAGCCATTAGCCACATATGATGAATGAGAACTTAAAATTTACCTCGTGCAACTAAAAAACTGAATTATTTGCATATTAATTAATTTACATTAAATCTAAATAGATAGTTACTACAACTTTAGAAAGAATAGCATAGAAATTACAACCTGAATCTTTGACATATCAAAGTCTAATGCTATTTTGTTCTTTTTGCTCCCTCCCTGATGATATATAGTCCTTTAGAAACTATATTTTAATACTTTATTCTCAAATTATATAAATTTATAGACCTATAAATCCGTACATAAAAGTTCATGAAACAATATTTTTCTTGTATAATTAGTGGTATATATACAAAATTGTGTGTGAACATGCACACATATATATGTATGTATACAGTGTTAGTGTATGTATATACATACATATCTATACATTATGTACGTAATATATACATATATTTTATTTACATTTTTATAGCTGTCAATTTCATCTTTCATCCCCAATCTTTCATATAGTGTCATTCTTCCAATTGAAGTAGTTTTTTTTATTTCCTGTAGTAAAGTTCTTCTTGTGGTGAAGTCCTGTTAACTTTTCTATGTCACTCTTGTTATTAAAAGATATCCTCCCTAAATATATAATTCTAGATTGACAGTCATTGTCTTTCAACACATCATAGATTTCAGTTTTGGTTTCTCTGTTAAAAATTTATTTGGCCATCTAAATATTTCTTCTTTGAAGATATTCTCCACATTTCTATAGTTTTTTTTTT
>NW_011888818.1:895877-898405 GCF_000151845.1 Pteropus vampyrus
GGCTATTATCAAGAAAGCAAGAGACAAGTTCTGGTGAGGATGTGGTGAAAAGGGAACACTTATACAAAACTGGTGGGAATGTAAATTACTCTAACCACTATGGAAATGTTATATATCTGTGTTATCCAATCTAGTAGCCATTAGCCACATATGATGAATGAGAACTTAAAATTTACCTCGTGCAACTAAAAAACTGAATTATTTGCATATTAATTAATTTACATTAAATCTAAATAGATAGTTACTACAACTTTAGAAAGAATAGCATAGAAATTACAACCTGAATCTTTGACATATCAAAGTCTAATGCTATTTTGTTCTTTTTGCTCCCTCCCTGATGATATATAGTCCTTTAGAAACTATATTTTAATACTTTATTCTCAAATTATATAAATTTATAGACCTATAAATCCGTACATAAAAGTTCATGAAACAATATTTTTCTTGTATAATTAGTGGTATATATACAAAATTGTGTGTGAACATGCACACATATATATGTATGTATACAGTGTTAGTGTATGTATATACATACATATCTATACATTATGTACGTAATATATACATATATTTTATTTACATTTTTATAGCTGTCAATTTCATCTTTCATCCCCAATCTTTCATATAGTGTCATTCTTCCAATTGAAGTAGTTTTTTTTATTTCCTGTAGTAAAGTTCTTCTTGTGGTGAAGTCCTGTTAACTTTTCTATGTCACTCTTGTTATTAAAAGATATCCTCCCTAAATATATAATTCTAGATTGACAGTCATTGTCTTTCAACACATCATAGATTTCAGTTTTGGTTTCTCTGTTAAAAATTTATTTGGCCATCTAAATATTTCTTCTTTGAAGATATTCTCCACATTTCTATAGTTTTTTTTTTTAAGTAAAAACCTCTCCTTCTCTTAAATGTTCTATAATTTTTTAGTGATATATTCAGTCATGCTTTTTTCTCATTGTAGCACTCCAAATAAATAAAAGTTTGACCTTCCTATTATATACCTTATTTCCTTAACTTTTCTTTACTTCACACATTTTTTCTTTCAGATTTATTTTTTATATTTTCACCTCATCTATATTTCAGTTCATTAATTTCTTCTTCAGAGATGTTTAATCTATTGCTTTTAGTAAACTGGTTTATTCTTAATTATTGTTAATTTTTTATGGTTCTAAAAATCTTACTTGCTTTTGTTTAAAATTTGCTATGCAGTTTTTTAAATCGTTTACAACTCCTTTAAAACTTCTTTGATCTTGCATTTTATTTTTCAAACATAGTCATCAGAGTTGTTTCTAACTCTGTGTAGAATAGTTTTAATGTCTGACAGCTTATAGTTATTGTCTATTATATATAATGATTCATAATCATATCATGTTGTGTCCTGTGTCCCTGATTATTTTTAGCTAAGTTTGAAAAATTGTGATACAAAAAATTGTAATCTAGGATATCATTATTTACTCCATTTAGGATTATTATCTGCTTCTTTCTGGTGCCCAGGTATGATAAGAATTTATAGAATGCCTTAATTCAATTTTAGAAATCGAGTTGTTTCTAGGATACTCTAGCTTACTCAATACTATGTGAAAGTGTTTGTTCACTGCCATTTAATCCTAGTCCTAAAGTTGCAGTGCTTTGTATTTCTACCCAAAATATGAGGGTTCTATCAGGACCACTCGTAAAGGAGCCTTACACTCTAAGATTTTACACTAATCACATGATGTCAAAAACCAGCCTCTCAGAACTTCTTTTACATTAGCAAATGATCACAGAGAAATGACAGCCACAAAAGTATGTTTTAGTAATTTGGATATTTGTCTTCTGCTTTCTGCTTAATTCTGACCTGTTAATTTTAGAAACTAAAAACAAACAAACAACAACAAAAAAGAAAAATGTAGACACTTTTCTACCAAAACCTGTTTAAACTATACCTGAAGAACAAATTGCATGAGATTATACTGATTGATATGTTGATTTCTAGGACATCATAATAATCTCCATAGCTGAGAAAGAGATAAATTACCAATGATTACATCCTTCTCAGTTTTCCCCGTAGTAATTATAATCTAAAAGCTGTCCTACTAGATGATGAAATATTGTAGTTGATGCTTTTATTTCAGATAGATTTTACTACTTATTACATCTCCATTTCTTCCTTGAAGAGATAATGAATCGTGGAAGAATCAGTCTAGCAATCTAACATTGCAACTATGATTTTTGACAGACTATTTATTTAACTTCCTCAAAATTTTGTCTCTAAATGGAAAGTAGATTTTTATTTTAAAATTATCTATGAAATCAAGTTTCTTTTTTATATAAAGGATTTCTACAATTTATGTCAAATTCTTGTGTATTACTAATGTCTCCTATTTTTTTATTTTATTATTTTTTTTATGGTGACATTCGTTAATGAAATCCAGTAAGTTTCAGCTGTGCATTTTAACAGTAAGGCATATATATATTTACATCGCGTGTTCACTTCCCATAGTTAGATTTCCTTCTGTCACCACATATTTGATCCCTTTTATCCCATC
>NW_011888818.1:898455-903792 GCF_000151845.1 Pteropus vampyrus
GATGATGAAATATTGTAGTTGATGCTTTTATTTCAGATAGATTTTACTACTTATTACATCTCCATTTCTTCCTTGAAGAGATAATGAATCGTGGAAGAATCAGTCTAGCAATCTAACATTGCAACTATGATTTTTGACAGACTATTTATTTAACTTCCTCAAAATTTTGTCTCTAAATGGAAAGTAGATTTTTATTTTAAAATTATCTATGAAATCAAGTTTCTTTTTTATATAAAGGATTTCTACAATTTATGTCAAATTCTTGTGTATTACTAATGTCTCCTATTTTTTTATTTTATTATTTTTTTTATGGTGACATTCGTTAATGAAATCCAGTAAGTTTCAGCTGTGCATTTTAACAGTAAGGCATATATATATTTACATCGCGTGTTCACTTCCCATAGTTAGATTTCCTTCTGTCACCACATATTTGATCCCTTTTATCCCATCCTTCTCCTCCTTCTCCCTTCCTCCCTACACTCTGGTAACCACTAGTCTATTGTCCATGTCCATGAGTCTCTGTTTGTTTGTCCCGTTTGTTGCTTTTAGGTTTATATCCCACATATAAGTGATATCGTGTGGTTTTCAACTTTTTCTGTCTGGCTTATTTCTCTTAGCATGATTATCTCAAGGTCCATCCATGTTGTCACAAATGGCAGTATCTCATCTCTTCTTTTGGCTGAATAATATTCCATTGTATATATGTACCACAGCTTCTTTTAGCCAATCATGTATCATAGGACACTTTGGTTGCTTCCATGTCCTGGCCACCATGAATAATGCTGCTACGAACATCAATGTCGCCTGTACTTTTATATCTTAGAAACATTTTATTCTATAGACATAAAACTCAAATTTTGTGTGAATTAATGGAAATATTGTCTGTATATCAGACACATCAGATTTTTAAAGTCAATCTATGTATATCTTCAGAGACACAAGTACATAAGATTTGTGGACAATCTTCTTTTGACTCTTTGTTTACCTCATTCCAAAGCAGCAACTTGAATGATATTTAATTAGATAAAATAGTACCTATATTAAGAAATTATTAGGTCCAAAATTTAAAAAATTCATAAATAAGAAATTTGAAAAATAAAACCAGAAAAATAAATTTCTGCCTTAGGATAGCCTATTATATGTCTTAAATATCCCTGCAGCAGTGTGGGCTATGCTTACTCCACTGAAATTCACAGTTGTGGTTAGATAACCAAAGATTTGGAGATATCATTTTGCTATAGCTAGAGACCTCAACAAAATAATAATTCATTGTTTATTTAATTCTTTAGAGATTGATCAAACTAGGCAAGCTTCCACAATTAGATCTGAATCTTCTAAATAAAAGAAGCCTAAGACATTTCACCTTACCAGAGGTACCCATGTCAAAAGCCATCTGGGCTAGCCTGTTCTGTTCTTAGTCAGTAAACTATGAAAAAGGGCCTGTGTTACAAGTGTTATGTGGCACAATCAAAAACATTTTATTTGCTATAATTAAGGAGCTCTTGCTCAAATTCTATAAAAAAGACAAATTCACGCATATTTGCAATAGTGTGAATCAGATGATGAGGCGCTACCAGAATGCAATGGGTGGACCGTGAATTGCCAGTGTTGGCATGGGTGGTAATGATAGCACCTAATGTGTAGAGCTGTTAATGTGGATTAATTATCTCATTACATTTTCAATATAGCCCTATGAGTGAGAGAGTATTGTTCCCTTATTTTCATCTAAAAGTGAAAAACAGAAATATTTAATTAAATTGTCCAATGCCCTAAAGTTAGCATTTAGCAAAGTCAAGATTTGGACCCAGCCAATGTGCCTTCAGAATCAGATTTTTTAAAACTGAATTTAAGTTCTTTTCTGGGATAAAAGAAATGTGTAAATAAGAGATCAAGAGAAAGCTACTCCCCCAAAAAGAGACGGATGCTGCTTGAGATAATAAGACTTAGAAAAAGTCATAATAAGGTGAGATTTCAAAGAATACGGTCAGAATTTACAGGGCACCATCAGAAAAATGTCCGTGCTGCTTGAGTAAATCACGCACGCAGGCTCCAGTTCCACAAAGCTTTGTGAGAAAAAGTAGTCAGAGCTTGGAGAAGACAGGAGCAGCATGCATATTTAATAGACTATCTGACTCTGTCTAGTAAGGTTGCTTTCGGCTCTTAACATCATTTGGGTGGTTAATAAGAAAGCGAGTTGCTAGTGGCAACAGGCAATTTCTCTGATTTCATTCTTCATAAATAAAACCTGAGGCAGACACAGGGCTACATTTCAATAGAGTTCCAGTGTATCTTCAGAACTCTTTAATTCATTTGTTATTACACAAACACTAGGAGAACACAGTGTATCTGTCAAGATAGAAGGTTAAGCTGAGGTGAGGGAAAAAAAAAGTCTTAGTGCTTGAATACAACATGTATTTCTTACACACATTTCATACCTAACTGGAGATTTTGCTTATCGTATTTACTCTAAAATCTAGGATAACAGAATCTCCATCTTGATGTATAGTTTCAAGATTATTCAAATAGGAGAAAGAGTATATAGAATTACATACCAGTTTTTAAAGCTTCCATTTGAGAGTGAGATACACCACTTCTGTTACCAACCAAAGCAAGTCATATGGTCATGCTTAACTTCAAAGGGAGCAAAGAAGTGAAATGCTATAATGCCTGAAAATACATGGTGATCAACACACACACACACACACACACACACACACACACACACACACACACTGTCACAGAGGAAGTATGGCAAAAATTCTAGGAGATTTATGGCCTATTCTCAGCTAACCAGGCATAGGAAATGGGTCAGAAAATTAATACGTTAAAGGTAATATAGCAATGTGTTTTCTTTCAGGAATAACGCTATAACTTATTGGGGATCTTCAAGCACTTAATTCAAATAAATGATAGAAGTTTCTACCTGGAATAATAAAATTCTTTTTTTCTGTTCTTTTATTTTTATTTTCTTTTTGTACAGACAGCAAAGACTGTTAATTGTCTGATTTACTAGTTATTGAACTACTTGTCAGTGGCCCTTAGATGAAAGAAAATAAGAATTGAGAAGAAATCAAACTTACATCTGCCAGAACCAGTGATTTATAAGGGCCTGAAATCTGAGCAGCCTTTTCGATAGCTCAGTCAGGCACATATAAGAACACTTTAGGGTACTGAGCTGTTCAGCTATTGATGTATTATAGTTGGCACCTATGGAGAGATACCTGAGGTGAGAAATAAGATGCAATTTAAAATACATAAATAAGTGCTGCCTGCAAAGTCTTTTTTCTCAGAGAAGAACATACAAAATAACTTTATGAAGCAATGTTCCTTTCTCTTGTCAAATTGCTTTTGTCATCCAAAAATAGTCATAATATTTCTTTTTCATATGATACATTAAAAATGTAACTCAGGTCTCTTTTAATTACTTCACTGTATTTCACACATAATGATTGAATTCGAGCAAGTAAATCTGACATTTCGTTTTTACTTAATTGAAGCAAGTATAATATACTATTTGGAAGAAATTATTACATTATAATTCTTTAGAAAAGTCATTCAATTGGATAGAGAATTTTAGTAATTTAGGATGTTTTGTTCTGCAAATTGAAAATTCCCTGATGACTACAAGTAGGATATTTGAAGAAATTTGTGTCATATATATTTCTTCTACATATCCTTTGGAGACATTTATTCTTAGCACAAAATGAAATAAAAGTACTTGTATTACATAAACAAGAAGATCTGAGATTATGCAGCTGAAAAAAATAATCACCCAATTAGACAAGTAAAATATCTTTTAAATATTCTTAAACACATAATTTTTATCTTAAAGAAAGAATCACTTTTTGGTCTTAGAAAAGTAACAGAAAAAAATTAAAAACAAGCTAGAATGATTATTTCTTATGTTAGGTAGCTAGGCAGACATGAGCAGCAAGGAGAAGAGAGGAATGGGGCCCAGCTTAGAGACCACCTGAAGAACACCCCAATGTTTGTAGAATTCTGGGTATGCCTATGCACACTAGGCAAAGAGGTATATAGCAGCCAAGTGTCTATCAAAATGACCTCACTTGCCAATCACCTAGGAATGCCTTTGGAATCACACATCACGGCCAGACATATAATGCAGACATTCCCACTTCTGTGTCCTTTTTGTCCTTTTTGACCTTTTGTGGCCCTTTTGGCCTCTTTGTGTTGGTTATTGTGGTTATAACACTGACACCATGTGCCTCCTTGGGGCATGCTTTGTCTTTCTCCATGTACCTCCTTGGGGCATACTTTGTCTTTCTAAAGTATACTTTTATTAAATCTTTTCTAAATCTCATTGAACCGTGATTCTTCACTACATTAATGAGGAAGAAACTACACTTTTGCTCCGTTATCCTTCTCCCTCCCCCTGCCGTTGGGGTGACACCAAACTCTGATCAGCCCCAACAGTAACACTTACACATACATTTTCCTAATTCAGATATAAGAGATCAGAGATTGAAATCTAATTCCACCACTTATTTTCTATGCTCTTTGCCAAGCGATTTAATCTCTCAGAGCCTTAAATTTCACATACTATTTCATTAATATTTCACATATTATTTATATATTATTTTTCATGCAATGAGTAACTTAACTTCATGGGAAATGTCACAAAATTATGGTCATGCTTGAACTGAGACTGAGAACCAAGAACCTTGTTTATTTCAAAATAAATCTGAGGTCACTATGGGAGATAAATTTACTTTTATTCATGCAAGGGCCTGATTTACCTTCTAGGATTATGATATGTGCCTTCATTTTCCATCTTAAGTCTAAACAAATGTAAAATCAGTGATATATGTTCATCTCTGACAGATAATATATTGTTCAACAATATTGTTTTTTTTTTTCTTTTTCAGAGTACAGAATAAAGGATAGTTCCCCTCAGCTTCAAAATAGATGTGGTCATATGATGCTTCAACCAGTGAAATGTGTGTGGAAACATGAGTTAAGTATTTAGTGAGAAGGCTGCTGAGATTAAGGGTATGTGTGCTGATATGGGGGTGGATGGCTCTATCTTCCCATGCAGGACAGCCTCGCTGGATAGGTGGTTGAATACACAGTGGACTAAGAATGAAAAAAATAAGACTATTTTGGTGGGCCTTGTTTTGAGAGTTGGCTTGTTTCCATGGTATAGGCAAACTAAGCTGATTTATGCAATTATTTCCTCCAGCAGCTTCCAGAGTTATCCTCCTGCCTATCAGGCTTTTTTCAAGAAAAGTGATCGATGATTCATCCTTTTGGACACAGTACATTTAGTTCTTTTTCCTTACACATTGTGCTGTTCTAAAAGAGATGGTTCGTGACTAG
>NW_011888818.1:906882-911455 GCF_000151845.1 Pteropus vampyrus
CCAGCCAGTGTTAGAAAGAATTTACAAATATTAACTCATTTAATTTTCACAAGAACCCCATGAGAGAATTGCTGCTATAAATCTAAATAATGGGAGGCACAGAAAGTTTTAATGACTTTTCCAGGGTCATGCATTTCTAAGACGTGACAAATCAAGAAATCAAATCCAGCAGTCTGTCTTCAGCATTTTCTTAACCACTATATTATGACTGCATTTATTAAGTAGCAGTATAAATGGAATAAAATTTAATTTAAAAGACAAGAATAGCAGACTATATTATAAAAACTAAAGTTTTATTCAGTGAGCTGGAATTTATCTAAGATATAAAGACAGCTAAATACTAAGAAAGGAAATAGAAAAAGTTGTATCAGACAAGTACTAACTTAAATGAAGTTGGTGTAGTTATATTAACAGTTATTAACAACAAATAGTGTAGACTTTAAATAAATAAACAATAAACGTAAAGAGAATTACTTCAAAATGTTAAAAACCTCAATTTAGCAGGATGATTAAAAAAATAAATCTAAACTCATATACACCTAAAAACACATTATCTCACAATATCTTGAACACAAATCAATAGAACTTAAAGGGGAGATTGATAAATCTTTTACCTCATTTTGTAATTAGTAGATTCACTTAGCAAAAATATAAAGAAAAATTTGGAAGATTCAAATAATTTTCTTAACTAACTTGTACTATGGATGAAAGGAAATTGCAACCAACAATTGGAGAATACATGAAATTTGTTAAAATTTATAATGTACTAGACCACACACCACATCTCACAAATTTCAAAGGTATAGAATTCTATAGATAAGGGCTCCAACCATAAAAATTATGGTTAGAAATTAAAAAACATAATTCTTAACAACTCAGTAATCAAACGAGAACTCATAATAGGTATGAAAAATACTTAAAACAGGACAAAAATAGTATATTTAAAACTTAGAAACAATACTAATGTAGCAGTAAAATGAAATTTATAGGCTCAAGTATTTATATTAAAATAATGAAAATCTCAAATGATTATACTAAGCAACCAATGTTAAAAAGGGAGAATTTTTTATATATTTGGAATTATTTCAATGAAGCAAAAAAAAAAAAGAAAGAAAATGTTAAAGTTCACAGAATCTATCGAGATCAAACAGGGAATGAATACAGTCGAGAATCTCCTTTTTAAGAAATAATAACGTCGATCGTGATTGACTAGTTTAATTTAGGCATAAATGCTATTGGCAATCAAAAGGAAGAACTAAACATAATATCAAAACACTATGCTGATTCATTTGAAAACTTAGATAAAATGAATATACTCTGAGAAAAATAAAATTCACTACCACTGTCACAAGAAGAAAGGAATGCACTCAGAAAAAATAAATATTCCTATGAAGCTACTCTCAAGCCCAGTTGCTTTATAGTTAGGTATAACTAAATATTCACAGGTAATTCCAATTTTAAACAAGATCTTCTAGAGAATGGGAACGAAGACAAAAAATATTCCTCTATGCATATTATGTCACTAGTAAAACGCTGACACTAAAACTATAGATAGTACGAGAAAATATAAATTTATGTACTTGAAGTAAAATTAGTAAATTGTATGTAGCAATATATAAAAAGGATGATACATCACAACTTTTTAATATATTTCTGTAAGTCATATGTGATAAACATAAAAAATTACTTTAAATACTTCATTAAAATATTTTTTAAATGCCAAGGAATTCCTCAGGAGGCAGGAATGGATTGGACTGATGTAGATGAGGCATGCAAGGAGCCCCTATAGTAATATATCTTTTTAAATTTTTATAATAGGTGGTGAGAGCAAAAAAGTCTCTCGTTATTATGTATTAAACTGATCATAAGCATTTACTACTCAATTATGTAAAGATAATTGAGAACAACATGTGAAGAGTCACAGATTGTGAGTTGGGAAACCAGATTTCCAGGCCGTGTCTTTACTAGTTGCAAGCAGTTGGGCATATACTTCAATAATTTATCAAGTTTATCTAGGATGTAAAGATATTTTATTTTAACGTTACCAAAGAAAATCGCAATGTCAGATAGAGAGGAGTCAAGGGAGGAAGAGAAGTCCACTCCAGGGTAGCTAAAATAGAAATTTGCTGCGTTTGTGTAAAGGAAAATTTAGGATTTTTTTCTAACCTGTTGCTGTATAACTGCTATTTTTGCTGTTGGAAATGAGGTGGTATTTTTAAAATATCATTCCATCCCCTCATAGCTATTTTCAAAACATTTCCTAACTCCCACTGTTAAAGGACAAGGCTCATGCACTCCTGCATTGAATGTTTGATAATATTACTCTAATCCGTTTTTCATGTTTCTCCCTTTAATCTCTTGTATGAATCCTACTCTGTTCACATCGACTTAGTGCTTCTCAAATGGTTATTTGATTTTCCTGCCTCCTAGTATTTTGCCAATACTATATAGAAGGCATTTTGCTCATCTCCATGAACAAATACCACTAATTCTTAAAGATCCAGCTGAAATTACTCCACTGATTGCAGGGATCTTCTCAGTTGTACTTTCCTGCAATGTAATTCTCCTTTTGATAAACCACAGTAAGTCTTCACTTATTGTCTTTGATAGGTTCTTAGAAACTAAGACTTAAAGCGAAAAGGAAGACATGCAATGAAACCAATTTCATCATAGGCTAATTCATATAAACAAGAGTTAGTTCTTACAGCATATTTCTGCTCACACACACACACACACACACACACATACACACACACACACGCAACATATCACCGAACTTCTAAGTAAAGTCTCAGAATACTTCTAACAATGAACACTGAAATAAAGTGAGTGAAAACAAGTAACATAATGATTTTCCAATCTGCCAATTCCAGCTCAGGTTGGCAGGTGGCCAGAGCCTATCCTGGCAGCTCAGGACACAAGGTGGGATCTACCCTGAACAGGACGCCCTTCCAGCACAGGGCCACTCAGACACTCACACTCAGACTGGGACAGTTTAGACATGCCAATTCACCTCATGGGCACATCCTAGGGATGAGGAAGGAAACTGGAGTACCCAGAGAAAACCCAGGCAGATATGGGGAGAATGAGCAAACTCCAGACAGTGGCCCCTGCCAGAAACAGGTTTTTTTTCCCCATCAACATCATAACAAAACAAAGGGACATTTTGTTTAGAGTGTCAGAATGCTTTTACCTTAATCGATTTTGAGCAGCAACCTTAAAACTAGGTGCAGCTGATTCTTTCAGGCTTTTTCTACACCTACCTCCTCTGCAGGCTCCCTTGGATGGTGGGTGGAGAAAAATGGCCTGGTCTCATTTTTAGCACATCTTCCTCTGCAATTAGATTTAGTGGAGACAGACTCCACTCAGTAACATCTTTTTTGCTCTGGCCTGACACCACATCTACTTCTGATACTCCAGATTAAGGCATTTATCAGGACCCTTCACTTACTTCTAGAATGCTGTATTGTCTGGAGTTATAGAAGATCCAAGTCAAATCATGCTGTCCTTCATTCGACAAATAAAGGTTGAAGGTCCCCTGTGTGTCAAGCAGTTCACATGAGTGAGCTGAACTCAACAGCCTGGCCCTGCCTATAGGGAGGTTAAAGATGCTTTTAACTCCTGTATTATGTTTTATTGTATCTGCCAGATAATATTTTTCAGAATATATGGCATGCAATTGTGACCATTTTTAATATATTTAATGATTTATTTGTTCGACCGTATTAATTTTTTACCCATTTCAGTGGGCTTCAGGGAGGGAGTAATTCAAAGATGCTTCTTCCTGAAGTCTCTACTCACCTAATTTCTCTGAACTCTGCCTTGCCTTGACCTTCTGAGAATATATGCTTTTATATCTCTCCACTTGTGTGGCAATTCCCACTTACAGGTTTGTAAGTCCTTCTGGAACTCGATTCATTTCTTTCCATTTCTTTTGGTTTCTTTCTGGCCCTAGTTTCCTTTTTCTTGTCTAAATCCCTCAGATAGCCTTCATAAATAAAATGTGTAAATTGCAGAGTGAGTTAGGGGCTGCTGGGGAAGAAAACCAGACAGACAGGTGTCATAGAATTATTTTAATGCAGCGTTCCCAAATTTACAGAGCTCTGTTCAGAGGAGCCTCCACATTTATTTTGTATTCTGCTACACGCAATAGTCTGGTATAAATTATGGCATGTGTGATTATTCAATAAAAATTCCAGACATTGTATGACTTAAACCAGTCTGTGTCTTTGTTGAGACTTTAGAAAGATATATTCTGAACAAGAAAAACATGTGACTCACCATTCATTCCATTTATTCTTTTTGCTTTGAATTATGTCAGGCATTGTGAATTTTACTCTGATGATCCCGTATTGCGATATTCCAGATTATACACTTAGATATTCAATATAATGTATTTTATAACACCCTAAAGAGTATTGAATATATAATGTTTGACATTCTTGAAGTTTCACAGTGGCCTTCAAACCAAAGATATGTTGATTTAACAGGTGAAAAATGCATTGTATTTTTATTTCTTGCATTTTACATAGAGAAGAGGGGCCTATTATTCTAAAATAATTCCTGTAATTTT
>NW_011888818.1:912755-917332 GCF_000151845.1 Pteropus vampyrus
GTATATATGTATATACATGTATATACATGTGTGTATATATACACACAAATACACACATATATATTTAAATTGGTATGCATATTTTATTTATTCAGAGAACCACTGTCAATATAACATCTTCTTAAGTTTGTTTTCCCTGAGTAAATTTCAAAATGAATTTTGTAACTCACCTTAATTATACATGTGGGTATTTTTAATTTCCTCGCATATTTTCATTTTTTTCCTATCTATTTAGTCTTGTTACACAACAAATTAATGTTAAAAGGCAAAGAAAAAAGGGGAGGCGCTCATCTGGAAAAAGAAAAACAATGAAC
Organism: Pteropus vampyrus; assembly: GCF_000151845.1. Taxonomy (NCBI): domain Eukaryota; kingdom Metazoa; phylum Chordata; class Mammalia; order Chiroptera; family Pteropodidae; genus Pteropus; species Pteropus vampyrus. Next base: position 913,070 of record NW_011888818.1, read on the forward strand.
CTTATTTAGGCAACTCCTCTCCTGCCAGTGTTTTTTAAAGTTCTGTGCTTTTAGTAAAAGCATTTCTTTTCTGTGCCCCATTCATCAGTAACCTTTTCAGTCTTCATCATTTCTTTAAAGAATATTTCCTCTTGTTCCTAGCTGTTCTGTTGGAATTTGGATTATTCAGATGATATTTTTGTTTACTCTCAAAGCTAATTAGCCAACAAAAAAATGAGGTTGAACAAACAGATATTTAGCTGGATTTTGCATTATAAAAAAAAATCTAGATGGTATAGCTCCCCACTGATACCCATTAAGTCCATTCGAGAGTAAATTATTATTAAGTTTGTTACTCTACTTCTAACTCCGGGCTGGGTACTCTCTGGAATACCAAAAATACACAAAGAGAAACTCTTGCTCTACAATAGTTTGTGTTCTAGTATTGAAAGCATGACATATATACAGTGCATGTTTAAAGAACAATGTTTAACAAATTATTAGTATTCTGGTAGAGACTCGTCAAAGAGAGAACTATGGAGATATCAGCGAAAGGTAAAACAGCAAATCATCAAATGTCAATAATTTCTCCCATGAGAAAGTTGAGTTTGATGAATAATATTTTATTAATCCTAACTTACCTAGAATAAGGAGGACAGCAATTTTAGATTTATTGAAGTGTGAAAAAGTATACAAGTTAGGGTTGGTGAAATATATGTATTGATACTTATAGTGTAACATTTGTAAATATATCTTTTTTGGTATATTAATGAATCAATTTGACAATTGTCTTAAAGTTTAACTGGCACATCAATATGTTTAAAACAGCACTTTGATGTCTTTTTACCTGCTTCCCTCCCACATATAATCTATGAAATCATGATAGCTCAGCCTTCAAATATATCCTAATGTTATCACAATTCACAGCTTCTAACATTTACACACTAGACTGAACACTAATCATCACCATTGAACTGTAGCAGTGGCCCCCTAATTGTTCTGTTTTCAAACATGCTAACCTTGAAACTATGAGAAAATAGCCAAAGTGACCAAAAATTAGTAACGTTGCTTGCCTCCCTAAAAGTCTGCAAGGCTTCTCATTGTGTTCATAATAAACTCCCAGAATATTTACTACAGTCCATCTTTTTTGCTCCTGCTTACCTGTCTGATTTCATCTGATGCCACTCTTCTCCTCTCCACTCCTTATTCTCTAGCCACATTAAGATGTATGTTGTCCATTGAATACCCTGATCTATTATGGCCCTGACATCTTTACGATCTCACAACTGCTGTTTTCTCTGCCTAGAGACATCTTTCAGCAAGACATTGCAGTGGTTAAGAATATGGACAGTGAAGTCTGCTGTCCTGGTTGAAGACGTAGCTCTGACACTTAGTAGGTGCATGCCAAGGGAAAATTATCTAGACCCTGACACTCTCAGTCTACCTGAAAAAGGAAGATAATGTTTGTGCCTACTTCTGAGAGCTGTAATAAGCCTTAAATTATTTTATCTGTGTAAGGTCCTTAGAAATCGGTTAAGTGGAAAAAGTGGCTACATAGAGTTTGTCATTGTTATCTTGTTAATTGTCAGATTTCTTTTTAAATATTACCTTTGCAAGTTATTTTCTGTTTACCTTTTATAAAATAGACAACCCCTACTTCTTCCATTTTTTAATTTGCTTTATTTTTTTCTCATAAATTTATAATTAATGAATATTGGACAAGTATATTACAAGTACTTAATATTATAACAGTTACTCACTTGTTTACTTTTTTTACTATTAGTCTTACTCTCCAAAATGTAAGTTGCATGAACCCAAAGACCTTGCTATTCTTGCTTGCCACTTTATTTATACTTAAGGGAACATTATCTGGCACTTGGCAAGTACATATTAAATATGGTAAAAAGAAAGAGAGAAATTCGAAGTTTAAAATGCAACTTTAAAGATTTTGGTAATTTTTGTTTCCTGGCCAATATTCCACCTTGCGCTGCCTTGCAAGGTGTAAAAATAATCAAAAAATTCTATAATCCAAGTAATATTTTTCCTGATCTAATTAAATCTTATTCCTTTGAAAGAGCAGCTGAGCCAGTGAAGAATCTATTTATTTTACATGATGCAATACGAAACATCCTAAAAGTTCCCTCTCAATCATGTTAACTCCAGGCTTGAAACATCTACTGTTTGTTTGAGACACCATCTCTAAAAGAGTCTCTGTCTTAAGGCAGAACTTGCTTATAGGCAGAGTCCAAGTGCTCTTAGGAGGAAGAGTCCTTGGAGTTGAGACTCTAAGTTATAAGCATAATATTTGAAATGAGTGAGAAAAATGTAGAATATTATACAAGGGTGGGCTTTAAAGAAATATTTGGATTCATATGAACCTTTATAGTATAAATAATTCAAACTAAAGTTTTTTAGTGATGCTATCTCAAACAGTTTAGTGCTTAAACATCTCTGACTGTGCATAATAATGTCAAACCTGTACCTAACTGCATCAATAATAATTTATGGTTTTAGTTCAACTTCTTCACAAACAGAATTTTCCAGTATTCATTAATTATAAAAGAAAAACAAAAAAGCTAACCACAGAGTATGGATTTTGCATTATGCATTCTGTTCATATTTCCTGCCATCACTTGCTATGCTGCACATGTTTCTCTGGACTCCCTGCTGTGTATTAGAATACGAAGAATATTTGGAATTGAATCTCTAGTTTGTCAAATGTAATTTAGAGTCTGTTTGTGGGGTCTCATTTCAAAAGTCTAATTAGAGATGTTTCTGAAAAATATAATAAGCTGCAGCTAAAGACGAGACTGATTGGTAGCTAGGTACCATTGCATAGCTTGCTAATGTTTGAGATCTTGTCATGAGTTTTTATTTTTATTTTTAATGTGCTCTTAATGAAAATGATTCCTTCATCTTGTGATTACCTGCTTAGATGGCATATAACTTTCCCAAGATATGAAAATATTTAAAGTAATCTTAAAATTAGAAACTCTGATTTCTTTACAGTTGAGTAGCTCAGTTATTGACTAATGAAACCAACATGATCCAGTGATCACAAGGGCTCATTGAGTTGGCAAAGTCATGAGCTGACCCTCATGCCCTACTCAAACAGATTAAATATGTTTATTTGGCTGTAATAGAATTGGGATGAGAGAGTATGGATGGACTTATGAATATTACTATCCTTAAACTTGGTAGAGCAGTTTAAAGCAGTTATTGGTAGATGGAGGATAACCTAAGAAACGGAATATACCACAGATCCTCTTTATCAAGAGTTCATGATTCCAAGCAGGTGTGCCAGATGGTAGATGGTGAACATCCAAATAGTCCAGAGCATATAAGGTCTCAGAAAATTAATACTTTCTCTTTTTATCTAAAAGAACTGAGTTTTTCTTTTCTTACCCAGTCCTCAGGAAAAAAATGTCAACTGCCCTTTTGAGCTTCTAAAAATTTCTCAAAGAGATACTACCCAATGGACTCTCTTAATAAGTACCTTGGCTTTGACTAATAGACCTACTACTTAGAAATTAGGGCTAATGAGATCAATGCCTGCATTGTTTGTTTCTAATTAACACTTCTCTCCTACCTGAATGTAACCTGCTTAGTTTAACCCTATCCCGAAGTCACATTTGTTTCTTCATCCTAATCAACTGTCTTCAAAGCCTGTCATGCAAAAAAAGTTTGAAAGAGAGAAGATTGTCACTTTAGATTATAGAATGGATGAGAGGACAATAAGAGGCAGCATAGATCTTATGTCATCCATACCATTAATTATGCCATCCATATCATTAAAAAATCATCTGCTCCAGAGAAATGCAAATGAGAAATAAAAAGAGATGAGATAAACTTCACAGAGTTTGTATAGCTTGCTCTTAACTATGAAAAAGTGGACAATCACTGAATAGCTGGGGGAAATTTAAATTAAGAAAAGAAATTTTACTAAGTGCCTAAAATGTTTATAATTGCCTAAGATGCTCATAATTAAGTTGACTGGAGGTCCTGGAAGAGCGATCCCCATTTGGGACAGATAGGAGTATGGCCTCCATATTCATTCAAGAACATTGTGAAGCTGAGCCCATATGAAGTAAGTGTGTCCTAGCCTGCTGCTAAGGTAAGATAAAGAGGAAATATTAAGAATCACTGAATGGGAGACATAGTTTGTTGTTGTTGTTGTTGTTGTTGTTGTTGTTGTTGTTTTTAAGCAAGCCAACCTTTGGTTGACCTCACAGATTGCAAGGACCTTGTCAGTTTACAATCCCTTATGTTTTTAATTTTTTTACG
>NW_011888818.1:918572-928402 GCF_000151845.1 Pteropus vampyrus
GCTAATCAGTTTATATTACTACACTTGATTACTAAGGACTCTTAGAACAGAACAAGATTTGTGCCTGATTTTTTTTTTTTTTAGGCGAGGCAACCTTTGGTTGACCTCACAGATTGCAAGGACCTTGTCAGTTTACAATCCCTTATGTTTTTAATTTTTTTACGCCTACAGCACCTGGTCTTCCTAGGTAGTCTCCCATTCAAGTACTAGCCAGGCCCAACCCTGCTTAGCTTCTTATTGTCTAACTATATATAGCACCTCAAGTTACTATTATCGCCTGCATCTTCTACTTTTTCTTCTTCATTAATAATATTCTGTTTTTCTTTAAAAATGACCAAAACATTTTTACCCACCCTATAGCCCTATCTTGGCTACAAAAACAACTGAGAAAGTAGAACTGATGGTTTATGAGGCCAGAAGCCTACCTCACAATTTTATTCTTAGCTCACCTATACAATTCAACCACCAGATTAAACAGTCTCAATAGAGAAAACTAAGAGCTGAATAATGACAAGAAATAAAATTTTGGATTCATAAGGTAGATGAGAATAAATTGGCAAAGGAAGGAAAAGGACAGAAGCTTTAAAAGATGTTAGCTGGTATTTCTTAAATTAAATGAGGTGAATCTAGAAAAAAAATTTCTGAGTCTTACAACGCAATTGATGGCAAGAAACAGTTAATTCTCATTCTAGAAGTAAACTGCTAATGGAAGGTGTGCCCTTGTCTAGAAGTGAAAATAACTATCTTGAAGTATGTGCTTGAATTATCTTTGTCCTACGTTTCAGTAGTGTTCCCAGGGTGCCTACTTAGTTTCAATTGCACTCTTATTTTCAGTTTCTCTTTTTCACCTGATTGTCTTAACCAGTTTTCTCATGTTTCTTTTCTATCTACTCTGTCATTTCTAAACTCACATAAAAAAAAAAAAAAAGATCCTTCCACTTAGTGACTTTTCAATACCTTTTATTAATGAGCGTAAAGACTGAACTGTTGAAAATAAGTAAACTCAAGAATACAAGGAGTTACAAAACAGCTTATTTTTTACAAACAATTGGAAGGTTAATCTTGATTCTAATCATCATTCAGGGGCTGGTTTTCATTCATTGTAAACCTCTGCTATCCCCAAGAATGTTGCGTCGCATGGGAAAGGGAAGAGAGGATGAATCAGGCCACGTTAACAACTTTTAAGTTGATGATGAATCAGAAGTTACAAACATTAAGCCTTCTTGCATCCCATTGACCAACACTTAGTCAAATACGCCAATATAAAGACAGGATGCAGGGAGGGTCAAGAGAATACTATCTTTTCCTGGAAATTCTTGTTTCCAGCTGCATTTCTATTTCTTTAGATTAACAGTAGAACAGATTTCTTTGGCCAATGAACAGTCTTTACCACATGTTAATACATGTAAAGAATTATGTTTATGTTAATGATTTCCTAAAATTCACTATGTATATATAGCAGTTTTCTACTGCTTTATTATAAAAACACCCTGGAACCTAATGGCTTAAAACAACAAAACTTATTAACAAGTTTTGAGCATCAGAGATCCTGGCTTCTCACAAGGTTGTAGTCAAGCTGTTGGCTAGATCTGTAACATCTCTAAAGCCTTCACTCAGGTAGCATATGCTTTTAAGGTGGTACATTCATGTGCCAATTGGATGGAGTTATCAATTCCTCATTGGCTGTTGGCTAATTGTCTCAGTTCCTCTTCACATAGCTCACAGAACTGCCTGAGTGTCTTCAAGACCTGGCAGCTGCTTTTCTCAAGGTAAGAAAGAGAGAGGGTAGGTGGGAAAAGGGAAGGAAAGGAAGAGAGGGAGAAGAACAAGAAGAGGGAGGAAAAAGAGGAAAAGGAAAAGAATAAAGAGGAGGGGAGGAAAAAGAGAGGAAGCCTAAAATGAAAGCAATATACTTTTATCACCTAATCTCAGAAGACACACACTCTTGCTTCTGCCATATGCCATTGGTCACACAGACCAACCCTGTGTGGTTGGATATAAGATGAGAGGAGACGATATAAGATTGTGAAAAGCAGGAGATGGAGTTATTGTGGACCACTTTAGAGGCTGGCTACTACATCTTTCAATGTTATGATCTTTCTTTGTCTGGTCTAGAATAAGATTCGTGACATAATGTTTTATGTATAAGATAGTCAAGGTATGTTAATATTACTAGAAAACCAAAATATTGGTGTTCAGATAAATTTTTTTAAAAAGAGAGACTAAACTAGAATATTGGGTCTATTTAACATATAGGTAAGGAAACCACATAGTCTTTGCTACCCGCAAAATACTTATTCTTCAATAATGCCTCATATTTCTTGATTCCATTCCTTCAAAAGTTAAATTTCATCTTGTTAGTCTTTGAAGTCAGAGACTGAGATATGATAAATTAATTTGTCCTAAGTTATTAATGGGTTCCTTTTCTAGAAAAAACAATTCTTCTCATTTGAAGGGGCTATTTTTGAAGAGTTCTTTAAAGCCTTAAACCAAATTCCAAGCAGATAATAAGCCAACTGGTTTTATTTCATATTATGTACTTTATTTTATTTTACTTATTTTTTAATCTATAATTTATTTTCTTTCATTCCAGAGATAGAAAGATCCTTTTACACCTCTCACATCATGTCAATCTGCTTTTGTTAATGCTGGCTTTGTCATGTCAGAGGGTCATGAGGGTTCATTAGAACATGGATTATAATTTCTTTTTCAGGACATTGGAGGTTGTAGTTTCCAAGAGAAAGAACAGTGCTAGAAATGAGCAGAGTTGTGTTTTAATCCTGACTACACCACAAATTAACCCTGATACTAAGGATAACTTTTTAAAATTTATTTGTTTATAAACTTATTTAACTTTTTGGTGCCTCAGTTTCTTCATTTCTAATTAATGGCTTTAGTATAGCTACTATTCCTTAAGATGAATTTTAGACCTAAATCCCTGTCTATGCGTATGATTTTTGGCCCCTGAACTTTCATTATATCAAAATATGCCAAGAGATAGATTTATATTATATGGATGAACACAATACAAATGTCAATAGACTAAGCCACAAAAAAATTATTTCTCAGTCCAAGGATTTGTAAAACCCTATACTCTCCATACTTCAGCATCTTCACTTACAAAGTAAGGACTAATCTTTAACTCTTTTCTGACCAACTTGATAGGTGGACTTATAAGGAACCAATAAAACTGAGTCTAAATAGACTGGAAATTCTGAATGCTTACTAGTAAACTGGGAGTAACCCAGGCTCAAATGGGCTAGACTACTTACTACCTGAATTGGAGTCAGGGAGAGTTGTCACCTGTTTCCTATTTTCTTGAGCTTATAGGGCTCTGTCTATATTGCAGTATAGTCTAAGAAACTTGAAAAAATACACACAGGATTTTTCCTGATTAAACTAGCTTCCAAATTCTTGATATTAAACTTGACCTTTAAATAGAAAGAGACTAAAACAACATTAAATTTAGCTCGCCGGTTATGCCTCCCAAGGATATTTCTCACCTTGTCTCTTTTCTTTGAGCCCACCTCTTCTCTATTTGCCTATAAATTTTCTTCATACTTACAGAGGTTGCCTTTTCTTCTAAAGCCATAGCACTCTGTAATGACTTTTCTAAAACCCTGGGTCCCGTCTACCTCCCTACAATTTTTGAATTTTTAATCTCAAGCCATTTACTTCTGCCCTATTCATCCTGGTTACTTTTCCTTAATTTCTTCGTTCTTTCTTTTGCTATTTATTTACACTTGTAATTTCATTACATGTATTGTTAAGAATACTTGTTTATTCTTCTTCAGACTACTTGTTTATATTAATGATGCTCTATCTAATTATACTGTGAGGCACAGCTTGCTCATTCAAACTCAAGTATTCTTATGGCACTTGCCACTCTATCCTTTACAGGAAACTGATAGTGTTTCAAGATTGTATTTTGAAGACTTTATAAATTATTCTGAGAAGGGTAATGGACCAGAGGAGAATCAGGAGACCTTGGTTCTATCTCAAGTTATTCTATCAAAAATCTCTTTATCATTTTTTTTTCTTTCAAATTTACTTCAACAACCCTTACTGAATATATACAATGAGCCAGGTTCTGTTCTTGAAGTTCAGGATACAAAGATAAATAACCATTCCCTGACCTAATGGCACACAAGGGAAGAAAGGATGGCAACGCAATGCAAAAGAACAATGATGGAGTCTTGCACTAAGTACTATAGTAACACAAAAGAGGAACAGACTTATTCTATCTGCAGAGAGAAAAATCTCTCAAGGACTAGGTTGCAAATGACCTGAGACATACAGAAGAACAGCAATTTGCCAAGAAAAAGAGAAGAATGAGTCAGATAAGACAGGGCAGTGTATGCTTAGAATTAGGAAAGCAAGTCGTAATTTCTTGCCAAGATGAATAAATAATATAGATTGCTGGCTCCTCCTCCCACAATCAACTCCAGTGAAACTAAAGAAGAAAAAAAAAGCATGCATTTGAGAAACTATTAAAAAATAAAAGGCTGACAGCTGTCTTGACTTAGTATACATTCAGGAGGTGAGATATGGAGGGATGACTGCAGAGAGATCTGGAGGAAACAGTAGAAGGAGTGTGTAGAGAAAAGTTTTTGAGTTTACAGCTTCCTGAAGTTGCCTTAGAGGAGTCAGTGCAGGCCATTCTTCCACACAGACATAATTAAGAACAGCCTGGATACTCTTTTGGATTGGGTGGAGTTAGAATCTTGCAAAAGCCTTAATGAGATGAGGAATTAATATTACTCACTCAGGATATCCTCCACACCCTTTTTTCTAAACGCACAAGCTTATGTCAAGTGAACCTGCAGTTTTCAGAAGGTTCGAGTAGATTACAACCCACTTACCTCCTTCCAATTTGCTATTTCTTGGTAGTTTAAAGGTAAGTCCCTTAACCAAAGGTGTTCTTCCACACTGTGCTTGGGCTTCTCTGTCCTGGAGTTCATCTCCTCCCCCATCTTTTCACTCACTTAGATAGATTCACATAGATACCTGAATTTCTGTTCTTCTCCACCACATGTTAGAAGACATAAAACTTGACACATAAAAATTAACTCATTTGCCTAAAGGTCACAAGGCCAGACAGTGACAGATTCAGAGATTTTCTCCCTTTAGTGCTTCAGGTGTTGCTGGAGCTATACTAGGTGTTTATACTAAACATTCCCCCCCTAATGTGACACTCTCTTCACTTCTATCACCCACTTCTTAGCTTTTGTTCAAGTTTTTTCTGAGATGCTTATACTGAGCCACTCTTTGAACTTAACACAAGAAAAGGAGGATTCCTTTTAAACTATGGCCATTTATTCCTCCTTTTGCTTGCTGTCATTGAAAAAGTGTAGTCCTCTCAGAGAAGGATGGACTTAACGGAAGTCAAAAGTCAGCATTCTTATCCTAAAACAGCCTTTTCAAATCAAGTCGCTTTCATGAGGATTTCTCAAGAACAAAGGTTAGCTTTGTAGCAGGGATTGTGCTTATTTAAAAACAAAACAAACAAAAACCAAGAATTTTTCTGAACTGGGAAATCTCTCAACATAGCCACTCGCTTCAAATTATTATTTTTTAGTAAGGGAAAGAGTGAAACAAATAATTATAAAACATAATCCAATAAATTCTCTAATATAGAAGAGACATGGAGGCAATGAGGAAAATGAGTTTCTTTTTATTGATTAAATCTCACAAGGGTTTTAACAAAGAAAGAGAAGAGGAAAAAGGATGAGGAGTAAAGAACATTCCAAGAAGAGTAAAAAATATAAATAGACACACAGACATTTGTAGGTACATATATGAGGAACAGAATAGTCTAAGTGGTTGATTTATGGAAGAAAATAAAGGAAAGTGATACAGGCCATCTGATGACTTTCCCCTTGTCTTGTGGCCTTGTGCTCTCAAGTGTTTGAAAATGAGTTTCTTTCAGGATTATTATTTCAGTTTGTGTTTTAGTCTAGGTTCTGTGTGTGTGTGGTGAGGGGCAAGGGTAGGGGAGAGGCTACAATGAAGTGGTGCTGGCCAAGAGATTCCTGGAGTCCCTTCTCATCTGAGGCTCAATGGATTATGTAAAAGATCACAGTGGTTGGGGGAAAAAAGCAAGACAATTTGCTTTCTCCAGAATTAATAAAATTTTCTTGATAATCTTGTTGTTCAGTAGTTTTTCCTTAGAAAGAAATTTCTAAGCTTTAAAGAGTAAGATCTATAGTCTAAACTTATGTTTTTATCTAAACTGTTATATTGAGAAATCACTCATCAACAAATATTTAACTCCTTTTATGTCCTAGGCAACAATAGCATAGAAGAGAATAAGACAGATAAATCTCCTGTCCTTTGGGGACTTATATTGTATATACTTTAAAAAATTAGAATGATTATTGGATTTGAGCATGAGTTCACTAAAATGTTATTTTTGTGTAACCAACTGTCTATGAAATCTCTGAAGCTTAGCGTCCTGAATTGTAAAATGTATTTAATAAAACCTCCTTAAACCATGATGTTTTACTGAGTTTTATTTTCACCACAGACACAAAATATTTTGAGAGTTATAGAGTGCTATACAAAGTAAGTTACGATCGATAACAAGATTACTCTAAATTTTTCTATTTTTCAGAATTTCTTATCCTAGCAAGTCATGGAAGTACCATGGAAAGTATATTTTAAATTCAGAAAGGTAATTATTTTTAATAAGGAAAAAAATTTAAAAAACTGTGAGGTAGAATTTCATGCAGGTGTCTAACATAGCACAGTAAGTTCTGAATTATTAATGTGATGAGAATCCAAGTGGTATAGCACATGGTTCAGTACTGGTCCTTAAGGCAAGGGTAGAGAGGATAAAGAGATTTAAGAAAAAATAAGGTTAAATTTAGTATACCTGGAGCCTAATATTACTAAGTATACTTGTAGCCTAATTAAATATGATGACTTGAGGGAGAAAGAAAATGTTAGGATGATTGTGAGCCACTGTGCTAATAGCACCATTTACCAGGATAGAGAATTCAGAAAGAAAAGCAGGTTTAAGGTTCAACAGAATAATTCACTTGAGTACACTGAGTAGGTGCCATATTAATATCTATTGTTACATAATAAATTACCCCAAATCTTAGCAGCTTAAAACAAATATTTGTTAATTCACACATTTTGTGAGGATCAAGGAACTGAACATGACTTAGGAGAGTGGTTCTGGCTCAATCTCACATGCAGTTGCAGTAAAGCCATACTCATATCAAGTAGGATCAGTTCCAGCCCTATGAACAGAAGGCTTCACTCTCTCATCGTGAAGGTCTCTCAGTAGGGCTGCTCCTACCATGGTTTTCTCTTGAGCAAATGACCAGAGAAAGAAAGAAAGGAGAGAGAGCCCAAGAGCGAACCCACAATGTTTTTTTATAACCTTCTCTCAGAGGTAATAGGCCATTACTTCTGCCATATGCTATTGTTTACAAAGACTGATCCTGACACAATGTTCAAAGGTACTGCTGAAGAATGAATATATCAAGAGGTGGGGATCATTTTAGAGGCTGCCTACTATAATTTACTAAGGATATCCAGAAGATGTATAAACGAATAGATGAGGTACTGAAAGTGGAAGGGGAAGATGTCAGGGTAGAAATGGAGATTTTGATGTTTTTCGCATATGGGTGGTAGTAGAAACCCTAAGAATAAATGGCAGGCCCAAATCAGATAGATTGCAGACCAATCGCCCTCATAGGACTGCACGGAAACCCTACTCTCTATCATTAGTGGGCTAGATATGTAGGAATGGGATGGTAGTATCTAATTTTCCAAAATCTTTCTTGTAATTTTAAAGGGACAATTCCAGAAATTCTGTGTGACCTCATTCCACCTAGATATGCTATTACCTTTTGAAAGTCACTGCTATATTCACTGATTTGTTTATTCAATAAATATTTGAGAACTATATGTGTGTGTGTGTGTGTGTGTGTGTATGTGTGTGTGTGTGTGTGTGTGTGTATACATATATATGTGTATATATACATATATATATATGTATATAATGCTTTGGCAAAAAAGTTAGTGTATGAGAGAGACTTAATCTTTGTCATTATGGAAGAGAAGAATTATGAATAAAATCTCTCAGGTTAAGAACATTTGGGTGAAAGTAGAGACAGAATAGCCCCTGAGACTGCAAAATTTCCAGAAAACCAGAACAGAAGATTCCATAAGCCAAGTGAATGGAGAATTATATGAAAAAAGAAATAAGTAGTGAAATTTAGGGTAAAACTTAACAAATAATAACAAATATGAAACAAGAAATAATAAATAACAAAGAATTAACAAAACATAGGTGACAAATCAATACGAAAAATATCCTAAATGTCTGTTTCTATTGGAGATCATAAAATAAAACTATTTTTAATATTCTCATGGTCATTGCATACTTACAATTTTTATTTATCACTGGTTCATTTTCCAAGATACATATCATGTTAGATGAAGCCAGGCTTAGGCACATTTTGAAACAAGGGAGTCAAGTTTTAGTGTCTACCTTTTCCTGTTAATAGTAAACTTGCTAATATTTTTAATCTCATTTCATCCACTCCTTTAGAACAAAATTCTGTTAAATTCGACTCCTAGCAAAAGAACCTATATGCGATGCCTCTATTGTACAATGTTCTTCTAAGAAATAACATTTTCTTAAACAGATTCATTCAGTAATGATGTATTATTTTCCCCCACATTTCATATTTAATTTATCAGCAAATTTTGTGCTTTACCTTCAGAAAAGGCTTGAATTTTTACCTCTTCTCAGAACCACTACCACACACATCCTGGCTCCAAGACTGAATTATTACAAAAGATTCTAACTCTTTGCCGTGGCTCTCTCAGACTCCCAGACCAGTGCTGATTATTCTCAGAACCACGGCCAGAACAAACCTAGTGAAATGTAAGTTAGATCACCACCCTTCTTTATGTCAAGTCTTGTCCCTTTACTTGGGCTAGATTCCATTTGAATTTTATCTCTTACTCTGGGGGTTTGTCTTTACAGTAATAATATGTTTTAGCTCCAGAGAAGAAAATTATTCTCTTTTGTGTACACAAGCAGTACGCTGACTTGTCCTTTGCTGAAGTGAACTATATTTTACTTCCAACAGATGTAGAGACTGAGGGCTTCTGATTTATACAAGTAAGCTACATCAAATACATAAAACAAAAGATAGTGACCTCAATCCATCATCAACATATTTTTATTGTAAAAAGTAGGAATCATTAATTTTACTTCTTAATTTATTTTATAAGTTATAGTTTCTTCATGTCATTAGCCATATTTATTTATACCAATGACAGTTTGGTTTAATTCAAGTAGACTACGATACTTTAAATAAAAACCTGTTTTTAAAACCTTTTACTATTCTTTTTTCATGATAAATGCTGTTAATATGCTAGGGGCAAGAGAAATTATTGTGGCTAATACATAAGTAAAACATTTAGTCTACAGTTCTCCCAATTAAAAAATAATAATTCTATTGCATTTTCTTACTAAGAGTAATGATAATATTTTCCTACTAAGAATAATGGAAATATTTTTCAGTGTCTTGATGTCAATATCAACAACTTACATTCTCAGTTTTTTAAATAGATTTTGTGAAGTTATCTGGTACACGACATGGCCTAAAAGGCTTTACTTGGAAGTGATCATTGCAGCTTCATCGAAATGGATACATTAACACTGTTATGTGATTTGCTTGTTAACATTTTCCAGCATGACACTGTGTAGGTTTGACTAGAAGGAGATTTACTTCATACTAATGAACTATGGTGCACAAGCAAGCCCATGCAGGAAGCACGGGTCCCTGAGAGCTGTCTAAGGC
>NW_011888818.1:930087-954044 GCF_000151845.1 Pteropus vampyrus
TATGTTAATACTGTTGACTCTAGTCTAGTACAATAGGCTTTATTCTAGCTTCTACCCTTGCTTTAATTATAACTTTTTCTTTATCATTGAGAAACTTGGGTCTCATTATTTATAATGTACTTATTTATTTCAAACTTAGTATACAAATAAAGTAATTTCAAGATTCCTTACCTATAATCTGTGAGAAACAAATTCAGCATCAAGAGTACAATGTTGGTTTTATTTATTTGTTTGTTTGTTTGTTTGTTTGTTTGTTGTCTTTGGCTTTACAGTATCCTTTCTTAATCATATTTGTAAATTAAATGACAAATCTGAGAGATCTTCCTCCAGGCCCATCACTGTCAAATAGCACCACCAATGACTCTTCTGCTTGTGCATCTATGGATATTAGACCACAATTCTATAGAGTGTCCTGCCCATCCTGGAAATGTAGATACGAAAAATATAGTCTCTGCTCTCAAGGAGTTTATTGCCTCAAAGCTGTTTGGTGCCTTTTCTTTTGCTCAGAATTCTGGATCATCAGTCACAACATGCTACCTGGAATTAGAATGCGTTTAGCAAATGTCATTTCAGTAAGTGAATGAATGAATGGATATTCCATGTAAACAGGAAAGAAAGAGGTCTGGAAAGACATATGGAAGCCGAAGATGCATAATTGCTTGAAGGTTAGGAGCTCTGGCTCTAGAGTTGCACACACCTGGGTTCTAATCCCAGCTTTGCTATTTACTGCTACCTATGTGAACTTGAACCGCATAGGAGTATTAGAAGGAATTACAGACAGAGAATGATACTGAGAAGACTGAATGGATACAATTAAATTGCACAGTTTTTTGGAAAAATATGAAAATGTTTATGCTAGCAAAAAATCTGTGAGCATGTGACAGATTAAGATGCTCCTGTCATTTAGAGATGAAAATACAATGTTAAAAAATATCTTAGATACATACATATGGACATTTAGTTTTAGTTCATTTGACATAATTAAATTTGGATATTCCTTTTGAGAATTTTTTTCTTAAGGATATAAAGTAGATTTCTTTATATCCCCTTTATCACCCCAGCTAACCTCCAACCTCAAAGTAGTTATAGATTCTTGCTATCTATGATGAAATGAAAATTACATTGGTGAGATGTCAAGGAACAAAGCCCCTTCGAAAGCACAAATCATTGTGCTCCCTTTTAATTTGCATTTCTTTTCCTCTCCTTGTACTCAGGCATAAACTTGTAATTCATTCTTTGAATAAGACAGTTGCTGGTTTAGCTGTAGGTATTCTCAAATTTTAATTATTCATTTGAGTAAACATCAATAAAATGCTTCCTTAAGGTGTTCTGGTGAACATTAAGATGACTGAAATGACCAGCACAAACTTGATAATACTTTATTTCCACCTTAAATGATTATGGCATCTTCTGAGGATGTGCTTTGCTGAATTAATCATCCAAAGGCTGTGGGTCATTTACTCAATATGAATCCATTTCCAAGTTCTCTGTTTTCTCTATTATTTTTTCATCATGGTGTCATAAACCATGGCTTTCTAAACACAATAACAAAAGGCAAGATGGCATACATTCTTCAGTAGTGTCTATTACAAAGCAAGAATGTGTTAAGGACATACATACTTGAAGCATGTGAATTATTAACCTTATGAATAAAGAAAGCCAAAATAGGAGGCAAAGAGCATTAATTTGAAATCCAAAATAATTGCAATCCAAGGGCATAAGTTCAGACAGAAACTCAAATGTGTCCTGATATCATGATGAAGGCAAAGGGAGTTTATGAGGAAAGGAAGGGAAATTATTACATGAATGATTACATGAAGAAAGAAATTTCTATTGGTGTTAACAAGCTAAGTTACTCTTTAGCTATACATGGCCGGTTACTGATTTTAAGGAATGTCCATAATCAGTCTATAATCATCAGTCCTTGTGGTCAAGATGATTACTTTCCTGTTAGCTTTACAAACAGTAAAGTTTGTAAGACAATGCTGGTTTGGCCCAGTCCAAAGTTTATTTCAACCATTTCAACCATTACAAAGGTTCAAGGATTAAGACAGAGGTGCAAGGCATTTTTCCTGGAATGACTGATCTAGTTCTATTTTAAAATGGCTTTACTTCTGTCTACTTTTCACATTTCCCCCTTTTTTATTGAGATCTTCATTGAAGGCATCACTAATCGATTATTAGAAAACAACACTAATCAGTTTTTAAAAGCCTCATTGGTCTTCTGTCACTAGGATGGATCATTCCTGGTATGCCCTATTATTGTGGATCCTTCATCACCAGGAAGGCTTGTTCTCAGTATATCATGTCTCATGTAGGAGGGGACATGGTTTTCACAGAAACCTTCGGCTACATTTGAGCAACAAAAGCTCCAGAATAGAGGAAAGTTTTACTGATAAGCTCTTGGAAGGGCAAACATCTCCTCCTGCAGTTTCTGAAGTTTCTCACATGAAATGTCATAGGCCTCAGTGATCACCTCAAAGCAAGTGGTGTTCTTACAACATTGAGCTATGTAAAATAGACAAATTTTCACAACAAAAATTCCTATAACAAACAAAATGCTAAGTCCAGTTTGGAGGCTAGGTCTTAGAAGGCAATACCTGAAGGCAGCCAGTTAATGAGATCAAAGAATCACGGGGTGTTCATGGCACTGCATTTAACCATTTCACTTGTGCCTGCCTGGGTTTTATTTAGTTCTGTCTCTCTTATGACAGACCTGTTTATCCAAGTACAACAAGAGATTAATAAAAGCAACCCCAGCTTGTTCAGCTAGGATATAATCAAAAGCAATTCTATTGTCTAATAATACGACTCACGTAGGTGGATCCAAAGATTCCTTTCTTTTGGAGGGGCAGCTACTGCTTTAGTGACAGAGTCAGCAATATTTGCTAAGATTTTAGAGGCACTTATAATTATGTATTTATTCCAGGCAGCGCCTACCCAAGAGAAAAATATCTTCCAAAGCCGGCAGCTTTACTGCAGTTGACATTGCCAGGTATTGAACATCCTGGGCTGTGTGTACAACTAATTTTATGTTTTAATCTGTGATATAGATTAAGGGTGATGTCCAATGCTGAGTTTCGGATTGTTCACATAATGAAATAGATGCAGCTTCTTATATTATTACCTATTATGTTCTTCATTTGCAAGATAGAAAGAGACTGAACAAAATATGTATAGATCCAATAGCTAACACTGCAGTTGCAATATTTCTGCAAAGGCAAGATTCTTAAAGCACGTTCCAAAACCTCCAATTAATAAAGCGAACCTGTTTTAGCAAGGCAATTAACATAAGAAAGACATAACAGTATTCAAAAAATATCAATAATCTGGGGCATCCCAGAAATGTTGAGTTATTAAAAAATCAAAGAAATTCATCAGTATCGTAAAGGAGGATTAATGTGAAAAGGATAAGGAAAAGCATTAAGACGATGTTCATGATTATACATGTCTAATCTAAGGTTCTCAGTTGTCCACAACAGATGTCATCTGCTCCCTTTTTAATTTTAAATCTTCTGTTGGCTGGGCAGTCCAATTAGGTCCAGGAGCTTTCTGGTTGTAAGTTGTGGTGTTTTAATTTTTTCATCTCCTTTAATTAATTAGATATTAAAGGCAGATAAAACTAAATACATAGTAATTATTTCAAACTATGAAAGCTTATGTTTGCCAAAGAAGGCAGATCTGAGATTTAAGACTAATAGCAATATCTTTAGCCAAGGTAATTTTTGTAACATATAATATTTTTTAAAAATATTTATAATTATGACAGATAGCATTATATGTCATATATTTAGAAATTTTTTATAATTTATGAAACAAATCAATAATAAGATATGCATACAAATACAACATAATTATTATTTCTTATTTGACAATGCTTCTCTTGTAATGTTAACATATTAAGTAATTGGTTTAATATCCCCCTTTTAGAGAGTGAGAGTGAGAGGAGAGATCCTTTTTGAATGTTCCAAAGACTCTTCTTAAATATTTTAAAGTTGTTAGTTATTTTTACATTAAAAGAAAAATTTTATTTTAAAATATAAATTATGAGAAGTTGTTCAAGAATATTAAAGGTTTTAAAACACTTGGTCAAATAGGATCATAGGTCATTGTGAGATAATACTTATTTATTGAACCAGAGTAACAAAGACTTTACAGGCAAGTACACATAGTTGAACAGCTGTGAAAAAAATTTAGCTCTTTTAGTATTAAGAAGACTCAGTTTACTTAAGTAATCAAGGACCCCAATGATAAAGAGAATGAGAAATCATTTTAATAAAACACAAAACTCTTTGGTTTCCTTTTACAATCTTTTATTAGGAGCATACAATAATAGTACAGGAAAACTTTATACTTTAGCAGATGAAACAATTTAAAATTTTAGTCTTATATAAGCCCACCATTGACATTAATGTAGGGAGAAGGCAAGAGAACTAAAATGTTAATCAAGCTACATTCAGAGACTGCAATATGCTGATCACCCTGCAGCCAGGCCAGGAGGACACCTGCAGAACAAAGGAAAATTTCTGCTGCGATTTCTAACAACCCATTTCCCACACCTGTGAAGGGGAATGATAAAAAGACAGTCTTTGATTGGCTCCCTACACAAATAAAATCATTCATTCCTTACAGTTAAAACCATAGGGAACCTATGGTTTAAAGGCTGGAAACTGCCAGTGGGCCTTTCACCCCACATATTCTTACCTTTTCATGCTACATCCTCTTGCCCTTCCCCTTCCTTACTGTATGTCCATATCAAATGATATGGGTAAACAAATTCTTTAAACTGTAACTCACAGGAACTAAAGAATGATATATAAACTGAATTCCCAGAACACTCTTGGTCCCTCTCAGTCTCTTCCTCTTGTTCCCTCTCAGTGGCTCTCTCTAAGTCCCTCTCAGTGTCTTTCTCTTGGTACTCTTTACCATGTCTTTTTCATTCTCCTCATCTCTCTTAAGCTTTCTCACGCTCTGCCTCTAAGAGGAGACCACGCTCTGTCTGTGGAGTGTTGCCCCTTTTTTAAAAAACTTTCCTTTTGACCCTAACTTTGGTATGTCTGTTGAAATCTTTCTACATTCTCTACCAAAGGACCCTGTTCTTCTCTCAGTGCAGGATTTGGTCTACCCATTCACAGAAATTTGCCCTATCCTGCATCAATATTAAAGCTTATAATAAATTTATTTAATATCATCCAGGTTGATCACACATAATATTTCTCACTATTCCTTTTCGCAAAACTTCTGCAACTTTTTATGTTTATTTTACTCATTTCTTGTTCTCTTACCTATTAAGAAAGAATCACCTTTATTTTAGGACAGATTTACTTTCTTTTATTTTCCTCAAAAATGTATCTCTATACATTATACCTTCTTCTACTGAAATATATATGAATTTCCTTCTATATTAATTAGAATTCTTAACCATTAGAAATCTTAATTTCTTGTGTACAGATGGAAAATCCATGAATACATTTCATAACCTTCATAAAAATAGGTTTTTATTGGCAAATATATTTCATAATTCATAGAAACATGCTTCCTCAACAAAGTACAAGATATTTTTTATTAACAGGTCCAAATTTATATTTTAGTTTCTCTGTAATAAGAAGCCAAAAGTAGATAGACTTATTTAACAATTAATGTTTGAGTATTTTATTTAGAAATAATCTAGATGTTTAATAAATTTTCATTATTGAACTTAACTTAGCAAATTTATAAAGATTTAGGTTACCAAAAAATTATGAAAGCTGTTTTTAAGTACGTTTACCATAACACATAATTATTTAATAACACCTAAAAATTCTTATCTCATCTACATTTATTTAATTTACTTTTCAATAATTAAATTTAGGAGACTTATGAAAATTTTATCACACCAAGTTATTTCTCTTACAAACAAATAACATGAACTTATTTGTTTTCTAGCAACCCAGGTAGAATATAAATATTATATTAAATGTTGATAACTCTAAGACATGTCTATTTTAATTAAACCCACAAAATTTAAATTAGCTCAAATGCCAAATATTTTTCCAGAATCTGAGAATCAATAACTAATTGGTCTTTTATAGTCTTTTGTTTTAGGTAACTCTTACATCTTTAAGTTTTCATTTGTCTATTACTATAAATCTTTCAATGAAGCTATTTAAAAATATTGAAGCCTTATGGAGATTACTGTTTTTAAATGCCTATGTTAAGGTTACCTCCTTAGATGGCCAAAGTTTTTTTTAGAAGCTTCTGTATACCAATGAAAGACTGTATTCCACTGTCTCCAAGAGGTTTGGAATTCAGTGTAGACTAGAGGCAGGTGCTTAAGGTAGACTCATCTAAAACAAAGTTTCCCCAGAATAGAGTTTTAAAATTATTTTGGTTAAGTTAGTTTATTTTGTCTAAAAGTCACCAGAGGAGAAACCAAAATGTTTGTACATATAATCAGCTGGAGTTCCAAAGAGAGAGACTTCTTGAGAAATTTTAGAGTATGAAAGTCCCATGTTAAAGACATATTTCCCTGATAGCTGGCAAGGTTGTACAAAAAAACAAACAAATAAACAAACATACTGTTAAGGGTGGAAAATTTTCAAGTGAGCCAACTAGATAAGTCAGCTACAGGAAAGAAATATCTTTAGATACCAGAAGTTGTCCTACTTGCTTGGGTGTGGTTTAGGAGGTGTATTGTATAAGATATGAAGATGGCCAATGTCTGCTTCTGTAATCCACTTACTTGTTAACCAGGGTGTGGTACTAGGTGATGTATTGTGCTCATGGCCAACTTCTGCTTCTGTAATCTGCTTGCTTGTTCTAGGCTTTATAACTGCCTCACTCTCAAACCCCTGGGGCTGATCTCCTCTAACCCTGCTTGGTAGAGAGTCAGTTGCTGGTCGGCTAATAAAGGCTCATAATTAATCTCAATTGGCTCCGTGGGTCTTAGAATCATTCGCGCCATAACACAAACAAATGCAAAAGAGATCCCAGTTGCAAGCCCCAGGTATTTTCCTGTGCATATGACCTACTGGATACAGCTGCCTAGAATCCCCAGTCTATTTGACTGGCGACAAATGCATGTCAACATGTGCACCTTCTGGAATGCAGAGACCAAAGAGATATTTATATCACTGTATATCAGCTATAGCTTCCTTCTCCATTAGAAATATGAATGAAATTGGCTGAAACTTTATTTTCGAACCTTATGTCAATCCAGAATGTTTTCCATAGTTTCTATCCATTCCCATGGTTTGTTCTCTCCTCCTTTTAACCTTATTATCTTGCTTTTGTGCTGTCTTCACTCAGTTGGTAATAACTTTAGGTGTAGAACTCAGCTTTTATAGTCATTATTTTTTTGTATATTTTTCACTCAGTATTGAGAAATGAGTCTATCACATACCCTTCCCCCTATAATATAGGTAGCCCTACCATAGTACATACTGTTTTATTCATAAGACACACCACAGCATTATTTGAAATGATATTGTTCATTTACTCAATTATTTTTTTAATATTCATACTATATTGTAAGCTATGAAAACAATCTTATTCTATTTTGTTTCTTGCTGTAGCCCCTGTGTATAGCACGTGATAAATGTGCAATAAATAGTAGCTAAATGAGTAGCCAACTGAATAAGTAGATGTATTAATGAATAATTGAATAACAGTATGTATATTTTACCTCTTTACTTTTTTTCCACTGATCCTCCTATCACTTTTTAAAACTCTGTCTCCTCTCCTTAAATCTCATCTTTGCCCACCTCTGTCCCCTCACCTCCTTTTCCTCTTTCCCTTTCTTTTCCTTCTCTTTCTCTTCCTCTTTTTTTCTTCTTCAAAAACTATCTTCTATATTCGGAAACCCTTAGAATATTTACTTCCACACAAAGACCCTTAAATTTTTTTTTATTTTTTTTTTCTTAAAATATTAGAACTTTTTTTTAAATAGAATTCTCATGGACACAATTTTATTTTTTGTTATAAAGCATATATTTATTGAGCATCAGTTCTATGTTAGTACTGTACTAGGTAATGAGGTTGCCTAGTACATATGGCAGAGCATAGCAGAAGTAATCATTACTCATGTGGGATCTCAACATGGTTGGAAAGAGATATTAATCAAATGATCAATTACGCATTTGGATCATTATTACAAATTGAGATTAGTGCTATGAGGAAAAGTGATAAGGTACTATGAAACCATATTAAAGGAGAACCATGAAAGCATATTAAAGGGGAACCAGATATAATCTAGAGATTCAAAGAATGCTTCCTAGATAATAATTTTTAATTGAGAAACGAAAAAATAGAAATTTATTAAGCAAAAACAGGGTAAAACATGCTTGAAGTAGAGGGAATAGTACATGCAAAGACCCTGATGTGGGAGGGGACATATCCAATTATAAAAATTAGGACTGGTGCCAACTGGGGTACTGTGAACAAGCTTGGTCAAAAAAGGCAAGATCATGCAAGATTTTGAGATCAAGTTATATATTTTAACCTTCTCATCGGAGCAATAGAAATGATATAAATGTCTAAATATGAACTTTTAAACTAAAATATTCCTTTGCTATAATATAATGTAGAGAATGAATTGAAAGGGATCATAAATAAGTACATACAGACCATTTAAGAAACTTTTGGAGTTGTCCAGGTGAAAGATGTTGACAGCTGATGATTAGAGAACTGAAGAGTAGTGGACATATTTCAGCAATAATTCCAAAGGAAAATAAACATTACTGAATGAGAATTTTACCTCTAATATGGCGATTTACTCTGAATTGTGAACTCCAGAAAACAAAGAGAGAATTGTTTAGAGCAGATTCTCTGAAAAGAGCAATGACCTTTGTCAACCAAAGGTCACTGCCAACAATGCAATGCCACCAGGACTCTCGAATCTAGAATGCAAAGAAGGGAGAGACTTCATTAGCGTGAACTTGCTCAAGCAAAGCAGCTCACCTCCTACAGTTCCAGTGTTACAGCTCAAGCCAGGGCAATGCAGCCGGCTTATGAGAGAGAAGCCATACTCCCAACCCTGTCTCTGACTGGTACATTTCTAGGCAAATGAGGACTCCAAATCTGCACAATTTTATTAGCCCAAAGAGCACTGCTCTGATTGGCTGGTTCTGTGTATTCTGATTGGTTGTTGTGGAGCCACTCTGTTTAGTTAATAAAGATGTAAATAAGGATATAGCTGCACTGCTCTGAATGGATGGGGAAGGTCTCAGTCCTGTTGGTCAAATACAATTCCAGAAACTCCTTATAACTGTTGGCTCAGCTGGTAGGAGCACAATGCAGCAATCTTAGAAGCCCAGTCTATAGTTTTACACTGAAATGCAGTTCGCATGAGCAGCTTCTATAAACAATGGCTGCTGAACTCTGGTTTTAAATTTGGGCTCAATTAAAAACAAGGAGTTCTTGGCAGGCATTTCCTTTTTCAGAGCTGATTATTTCAGCTAAAGGACATACCAACTCAAGGCCACCTCACGAAGTCCTAGTTTTTCATGAATGGTGCTGGATTTTGCCTCTTTTCCCAGCAAAATATAATACAATATTTAAAATAGAAAAAGGTATAAAATAATTCAGTGATTACCTGAAACTGTCACTTATATTAAGAGATAAAATATTGCAAAACATGAAACTATACTAGAGCATTCCACTAGGAATAAACAACAATTTTTCTTTGATGTTTCTCATGAGAAGCTTTTAGGTTTTCTTTTGTTTTTCTTTTTAAAAGAACATGTATATGAACATTATTTTCTATATCTTATGAAATAGATATATATAAGGGTTTTGTTTTATATCTCGTTACAGAATTGCTGATGATAGTATACGCGCATCTTTAATGTTACTAGATGTTGTAAATTTGTTCTCGAACAAGGTTGCACCTATTTATACTTCATAGTGTGTAAAAGTATATGTTGCTTTAGATCTTCCCTTATACTGAAATTGATACATTAAAAACACTGTATATCTAACGAAGATGAAATTTTATTTCATGTAATACTATTTTTGTGAATAATTTGATTATTTTGCATTTACATGATTATTACTGAAGTTCTGAATCTTAATTGATGTTTATTTGCCAATTATATTTCTTCTCCTATGAATTGTTTGTTTTCTTTTGGGTTGTATGGGGGTGGAGCATGTGTGTGTGGGCTTGTTCATGTGTGTGTGTATTTTTTATTGATATGTAGACTATTGGTGTATTCCAGATTGGTATCTTTCTCATATCTGTGATTTCTCCCCATTGTGAATTGTCTTTTTACATTTTCTGTTACCTTTCGACTAATATTTTTTTTCACTCTCTAAGCAATTTATGCATGTGGAAAATATATAACAATGAAAGCACTGCTCATACTTCTACATAATAAATACCAAATAAATGGTCCACATAGCTAAGTTCTAAGAAAGTACATCATCAGCCTTTTCTTCAGACAGATATTTAATTTTTATATGTCTTGGGGTTTAGTGTTTGTAGTTTTTCTCTATATTCAGAACAACTTGTGGGCTGCTGGAGTAATGTTTAATTTGAAAAAAGTCCATACGTAGAAAACAAAAATAAAAAAATTTGAAGTGATCGTTATTTTTTCAAAGTAACATGTTCTTTTACATTTTCAGTAGATATACAGACACATATATATTAGCAACTGTAAAAAAATTTAGATAACAAATAGTAAATGGACAACAAAAGCAAATATTAAAGTTTTTCATCGTAATATTTTATAAAGTTATTATTTTTAATCCATATACCTATTTCTGAAATAAAAGATTGTAATGGGTAGTTTTATGTGAGAACTTGATTGAGCCACAGGTGCCCATATATTTGGCTAAACATTCTGGGTTTGTTTGTGAGGGTTTCTATGGATGAAATTATCACTGAATCACAGACTGAGTAAGAGTAAAGCAGATTGTTCTCCCTACTGTGGGTGAGCCTCATCCATTCAGTTGAAGGTCTAAATAGAGCAAAAGGCTGATCTCCCCTCAAGTAAGGGAACATTTTTCCCTACCTTTGGCATCAAATGAAAACATAAGCTCTCCTAGTCCTTAGGCCTTTGGACTCAGTGGAATTATACTGTCGGCTCTCCTAGGACTCTAGCTTACTGACTCATGCTACAGATCTTGAGACTTGTCAGCTTCCATAATCATGTGAACCAATCTCTTATAATAAAAACATACATGCATACATTCTGTTAGTTCTGTTTTTCTGGAGAACCTTGACTAATACACAGATATATAATTTAATATTAAATAAATTATCCCCTCTTTCCCCCAACACATACACTGTAAAAGACAATTTACTATCTAACTAACTTTTCAGGATCTACCAAATTATTCAACTTTCTGTACAGATAGAGATATATAGCCATACATCTGGTAAGTTCTTTGTGTTTACTTTACTACAGAATCGTTTTTTCTTACAAGTTAGAAGCACACCAACAATTATCTCTCATTTTCTCATTCTGCTTATTTTTAATTTTCTCTCTTTTTTTTTTTTTTGCAAAATAAGGCTTTAGTTTAGACATACTATTTCTTGTGTGCTTTTTTTTCATATAATATATTAATGTTCAACCTGGGTCTTTGCACAGTTAATTTGGTGCATAGATTTTCTTTATTTTCATTTTTCAATTTACCCCTTTCCATCCCTCACTTCCAAATTAGGGATACCTGATCCTTCACTCTGTGAACTTGCAAAATTATCTTTCTTTCATTTTAGTGTGCATTTATATTTTCCACTTGCAAAACACTGAGAGGTAATTTATGTATATCTACTTGTCACATTTGGATTGTTCTCTTTTTCTACTCAATATTTGGTTGCTGAAAGGAAAAGTAACTACCCCAGGCTTCTGCTCTTCAAGTAAGAGAAAATACATTAATTGAAACCCCAAAGAAACAATGTTTCTCCTAATGTCTTAGTTCATTCAGGCTGCTATAACAAAATACCACAGTCTGTCTAGTTTATAGTTATCTAATTAACTAATTATTAATTTTGCAGTTATCAAAGATATTTGATGCTCATATGACAATCCTAAGCTTCTGGAAAATGATTTAATTAATAATGACCATTACAATCTTTGACATAAATACCTAAGACTGTAACGTAAGTCATATACTGTGTGAAGCTGTTTGGTAAATTATAATAGAAACATAAAGTGCTTTCAAAATAAAATACATTAAGACTTTTTTATCCATAATTGTATTTGTCTTTTTTTTAAGATATTTTTCTCCCTAGCCTCTTCAACCCCTTGGGTGTAGCAAGGATCCTAATTTTGCTTCTCACTGTACAGAGTACCCAATTTATTTGACATAATCTTAAAATCATTCTGGCTTCTTGGCATTTTTGTGATCAAGATCATTCTATATCTCCTTTTCTCTCTTTCTTGATTTTATTCAATTAATTATATCCTCCTGGACTTTTTATTTTCAGAATACAGATGTTTATGGTTTTTTTTCTAAAATAGAGGTCTAATGAGGAAAAAGAAACATGTATTTCTTTTTTAAATCAAAAAAGTGTTTCAATAATTTGTATAAAATTATGTTTAAAAATTTAATATTTTTCATGATAAAATTATAACACCTAGCTTTTATTATACAGAAATGTGGGTTCCTCATTATTCCCATATAGTGGCATAAATTCTAAACTATTTCTTGTTTTTGTTTTTATTTCTGTATTGAAGACTAGTAATCTTTAATCTCAAGTGTTTCAGCTTCCACGCTCACTTCTGATACTAGCAACAGTTAAATCATAGACATATTTCTTTCCTGAGTCCCTTCCTATTATTTACGGAATTTAGAGAAGCCATTGTATCTTGCGCTGAGGTCAGCAGTCAGTTGCCTTTTCAAGTCAGAGCGTCCCTGTTCTGTAAATGTTTTAAAAGTTTTTTGAACAATCAAAGAAAGCCAGGTAAGGAATATGGAGCCATATGTCTGTCGTAATATGACCATACTGTCTTCCTTTCATGGGCAACACGATAGCAAGCAGGTATAGAATCACTGCTTATAAAACAATGAAAAGAGGAAACTCCCAAATGAAACAGCTTTTTCTGAAGCTAGGTGCAATGGAATGAATCTTTGTGTGCTCCCAAGTTTCATATGTCGAAATCCTAACCCCCAAAAGTGATGGAAAATTAGGTGAGAACTTTGGAAGGTGATTAAAGTCATGAGGGTAGAAACTTCATGGATAGAGTTAGTATTCTTAGAAAAGAGATCCCACATTGCGCCCCCAGCCCCTTCCACCACGTGAAGATACAAAGCCTGAGGATTCTCACCCAATTGTGTTGTCATCCCGACCTGACTTCCACTCTCCAGAACTGTAAACAATAAATTTCTATTGTTTGGATAATTTGTTACAGTGATAGAAAATAAATATGTCAGGTTTTCCTGATAGCCGCTTTAGTGTAAGATGAAGCCATGTGATTAGTGCTGCCCAATAGGCTGTGAGCAGAAGAGATAGGTATGACCTTGGGGCTAAATCATTTAAAATCCGATGTTTGACTATCTCATCTCTCTTCTCACAGCACATAAATGTCCAAGGCTCTAAGCTCATGTGCTGCCCTTTTCTGTTTCACTTAGCATAATACCTTCAAGATCTATCCTTATGTTTATTACAGCATTATTTAAAATAGCCAACATATAGAAACAACCTAATTGTTCAATAGATAAATAGATAAGGAAGATGTTATGTATATACACAGTGAAATACTACTCAGCCATAAAAAATGAAATGTTATCATTACAGACAACATATTATTATTATTATTTTAATCACCAGTATCTCGCACACTACTGTGGCCTAAGGGATTAGTAGAGGCTTGTGAATGTCAACTCAAGCAGAGCAGAGACTTTTATTTGCTTATTGCTGCTCTTTTCTCACACTTGGAGTAGTGTGTGCCATGTTTTATAGACTAAACTTAGCCTATACAGGTGACTATCCTTTTGACTGTTTTGTTCCTGAATAGACATGTTTCAACTCATTTTCTAACTTTAACTTCTGTCCCAGGCTGCTCTAGCACTTCTTCTCCTGAACTACTTCTTCAATTCTTATCTACAAATTCTACTTTGCAAATATAGCGAGAACTTCTCTAATTTGTTTTCACCTTAGAACTTTGATAGAACTAAAAAAATAAGAACAAAACAAGGAACAAGAATATTTTGACCAGAAGGTAGGGGAGAGGGGGGAGGTAGATGGGGAAAAAAAAATTTTAATCATTTCTTCGAATAAATAAATAAATAAATAAATAAATAAATAAATAAATAAATAAAATAATTTGTTTTTTACTTTAAAAAAAGACTCTTTTGACCAAGAACATCACATGTTAGAAACTGGGATGCAGAAATAAATGCAGCCTATCTTCAAGGAGCTTATGATATAGAGGGTTTGTATGCAATTGAGTCAGTTATAATCAGTGAGTAAAGACATTTGTTAACTTTTACTAAAATACCGAGTTTAGGACACATAACCTAAATAAAATATCCAGATGTGTGTTAAGTTTACATTAGATAATTTGTCATTTATTCAGGAAAAAAAAAATTGACTACTCACTATATACCAGTCACTATAATAAGTATTGGAATTATAAAAGTGAACTCAGTCCATATTATCATTGCCTTCATATAGCTTATGGGATTAATAGAGTCTCGTGAAGAAAGGAAGAATGATATTTCATTCAGAGGAAATAGCAAGAGAAATTGCATGTTGGCTGATGAATTGAAGATGATCTAGAACATCTAGGTTACAAGACTACGTATGTAGGAAAGGAACAGGATAAAGAAGATCAATATAGGCCTTATGTTAACAACATTTCAAGAGGCTTAGCAAATTTTTACGAGGAAAATTTGGGGTCATCAAATCATTTAAGAATAACATGATCTTACATGCAATTTAGAAAGATTGTTCTATAAAGAATACCGTAGATAGATGAGAAGTGGACAACACTATAGCCTGGATGTCCTATTATAGCAGTTCTAAAGAAAAAAAAATATAGGATTCTTTAAAATTAAGCATAGCAGAATGTGTAGAAAGTAGTTGAATGACAGCAAAATTTAAGCTTTCAAATCTCAAAAAAAAGATTGACTCAAAAATAAAGTCAGTCAAGACACAGACACAAACCTTTTATTCTGAAATCTCCTGATTGAAACTAGGCAGGTGGTAACTTTAATTTAATTGGTATTTTCTATGTTCCCTGATAATGATTTTCTCCCTCCTGGATCTCAAAACATATACTTAGCTTTAAGTAATTTTATTTTATAAAGACTTTCTTAGATAATGTCTGTTAATTTCTCCAAGATATTCAGCTTAAACCAAATCCAAATATTTCAGCCTTAAAAACTTAAAAAAAAAAAAAAACAAATGATGAAAACTATAATTGTGACGATGATGGTTGTCTGCTTTGATTTGAAATGTAAAACATATTCACTTCTACTGATTAAGTAACTTGCAAAGTTCTTATCTCACTATCATTTATTTTGCTCAGTGACAACTTTTTGTTTGTATCTGCTGACCATGGACAGTTGGAACTATAACTGGACAAGTTTCCCAAAATCTGAATTTTTGTTGAAATAAACACAATGACCTCACCCAATCCCAAGAGGGTCCAAAGAGAGAACACAGAAGCAATCCTCTCGTAACTTTATTGTGCTGAATTCTTTGGCTTAAAATGACAATTGTGTGACAATTGTGTGACTCAGTATACTTTAGTAAGCAGTATAAAAACTCCATGATTCTTAAAAATTCATTCTGAAACTATAGAAAGAGATTTGCCTGATAATCAGGATGAGGAATTCTTGGCCCTTTCTATATATGCTAGTACTCATTTACATCCTTTCAGTCTTATTTCTGAAATAAGAAGAGACAATGAAAAAACATGGAGAAAATTCCACCAACAGGAGAATAAAAAGACTGTCTTTCTCTAATTTGTAGACAAGAGCTTAATCACCCCTAACTTGGTAACCCCCTGGTTAGGAGAAAGCCTTAATCATGTCAGACTATACCAATCACTGGGAGGAACAAACATTCAAGAGAAGTATTTGAAAAAGGTAAGCAATTATTTAGAGAGATACCAAAACCAGAAATGTGATGTTTTTAACTCTTAATCATTATTATAATA
Source organism: Pteropus vampyrus (assembly GCF_000151845.1). NCBI lineage: Eukaryota > Metazoa > Chordata > Mammalia > Chiroptera > Pteropodidae > Pteropus > Pteropus vampyrus. Next base: position 946,173 of record NW_011888818.1, read on the forward strand.
ATGGCTTTGATTTTAAAAATGATTACCTAGTCTATGGCCATGATATCCTGAACAAGTCCGATCCCGTCTGATCTCGGAAGCTAAGCAGGGCTGGGCTTGGTTAGTACTTGGATGGGAGACCACCTAGGAAGACCAGATGATGTAGGCATAAAAATAATAAATAAATAAATAAATAAATAATAAATAAATAAATAAATAAATAATGAGAGATTGTAAGCTGACAAGGTCCTTGCAATCTGTGAGATCAACGAAGGGTTCTCTTGCCTAATAAAAAAATAAATAATAAAATAAAATAAAGAGTGGTTACCTGTGCTTGTCCTGCATGCAGCACTTCACACATATTGTCACAAGCAATCTTCGCAATAACCCTATACATATCTGTTTCTATATTAACAAAGAGGAAAATAAGGCTCATATAACCTAAGTCATGCTACCTAGTGAGGACAGAGAACGGCGGGACTTGAATTCAGATCTTCCTGACTCCTCTAATCATTTCCAGTCCTTAATGTTATGACCTACCCTGGGCTTTAACCCAATATTAATACTGAGTATTAGTCCTTCTGCTCTTAGAAAAGGCTTTGAACTTTCCCAAGTGCCGAGACCTGCATGGCTAGAGGGTTAATATACCCAGAGGGGACGACAGAAGGATGAAGAAAAACACAGAGACAGTATATACAAAAGCTGGAGCCAGGTGGGACACTGCACTCTGCTCACATACAGTGACCCTGAGGCAAGCTCAGTGCATTTATCATATACATTCGAAGACTGAGGAGAGAGTGGGAGTCTTAGGACTTGAAACTTGCTGGCAGCAATAATTTCCCAAGGTCTGTCTGTACCTGGTTGTCTATGCTAAACTAGAAGCAGCTGTCTGTTCACTGCTTTGCTTCTCTGTCCTTGGCATATTGCTACACAGTCAAGCATGGGTTTGCCAATGCTTTGGCTACAGGTCAGGCTCAGATCTGGCTCTCTACACCCAAGCACTGAGTATATCATTACTTGAAGTTACTGCAATAACAAAGAATTGACATACAAACATGTAGCCTATCTGTTTTGTCAAGGTAGAATTCCAAGAAGAGACAAAGCCGAAATAAGTTTGCCAGAGTAAGAAGGTGGTAGACATAGCAGACATTCTCAGCAGAGGTCAGGAAATGGACAAAAGCAAGGAAGTGCGAATTATTAACACTCAACCTCATTTTGTTAGGCCATATCTGTTGTCACTTGTGTTGTTACAAGCTCCAGGACAGAACAACAAACAATATCACAGACAGGTGCTTGAATACATGGTGTTATATCCAAGGAGAATAGAAGAGGACAGTTGGTGCTGTATTATCTATATGGGCTGTGGTCACATCTTCTCTACAATGTAGTGGGTATACCACTGCTAGTGAATGATCATTACATTTTTATAATCTAGATGACATTGGATCCAGACTGCAGCTGGAAAATTGGAAACAAAATTCAAAATAAATAAAACGATGGCACATAAATGAGCCCATTTCAAGGTACCTGATGGGATGTAGCCCACAGCCATAGCAAAAGATATGCCAAACTGAGAAAAAACTCAGTAAAGAAAACTGATGGCAGGAACCGAAGGGAAGAGGAAGGAGGCAAATAAGCAAGAAAACTGACACAACCTCAGAGATTTTTTTTGTTTTGTTTTTCTCCCAGTGGAAAATAAAATGTCATCTTGTGCCTACATTAATATTTTAAATGTTCCTTGACCACTACCATCCCCACATCAGAGCAGTATTATCGTATGACTAAAACTGATATACATCATGTATCTGATTTTAGGGAGTTGTTGGATGTTTTATCTGCTTCCTACAGTATCTTTATTCATTAATGTTTCTCTATCTTTGGCTAGACTGATATTATTCTCTTCTAAGGCCCATTTCGCCATCTGACACCCACGAGAAATAGCTGCTCTTGCTTTGACCTTTCCCATAATCAAAAACCTTTCTTAGCAACCTCATTTAACTTCAGATTCATGTAATAAAATAATTATTTTGGGCTTTGAAGGAAAGCCACTGTGTTACCAAAGGATGTGGAGGTAGGTACTAGTTAAATCAAACAATTCTAGTAATGTGTATAGCGGCAAGAAACAGCCAAATAACACAGTTTCTATTTCATTGTGGCCAGAATAACCATCACGAGACTCCCAGATGGAGTTGTGGTAGACATACAGTCCTAGGGATGTTGAGAAGTCAAGTGATATAGCAAAAGTTCTGCTTGCATGAGCATTTAAAGAGCATTTAAGGAAAAATTATGAAGAATCATATCAGGAACATGGAGAGAGGCTCCATGCAATGTCTCTCCTATTTGAAACTTATCTATATGGGCTGTGGTCACATCTTTCCAACCTTCAGAAATGTTGCCCTTGAAGTTCATGAAATTCATCCTGTGTGAGAGAGAAGATGAAGTGCTTCAATATGAGACTAGGATAGAAAGTGTTTCTTTGAGTCAATGTATGGTACCAATTTAATGTTTTCTGCTGCATTGAAATATATGTTAAAAATTTATCCAACAAGGTTTACTCAAAAGTTGAGAAACCAAGCTTAATATATTATTCGTGACCCCGGGGGTTCTAGGGGAAAGAGAAAGGAGCTTTTTAAATCCTAATTAAAGGATTCAGGAGAGAGAAACCACTCTCTCACTTCTGTGAGCATTTCTGCAGCTCTCACAACGCTAGTAAAGTGGACAACCTTAGCAGAGGCAGAGGGAGCAATGGTAAGAAAGGCAAGGACGATGACAAGGTTTACTGAGGGCAAGGTTTGAGCCAAGAAGCAGGAAAAATGTTGGCAGTAACTTGATCAGGGAACATGATGGCTATTAGCAGTGACAGCTAGCGAAGCCATGTGGTCCTGCAGGAGAACCATAAGGAATGGAAAGTTAGCATGTACACTAGGATGGCCCAGCAAGGAGAAGAGGTCAGCTCCACTGTGAAGAGTAGATAGGAGCAAAATACAAGGTAAGAGCCACAGTGCCACAGTGACAGCACAGACAGCAGGCGCAGAGGCAGACTGCATTCGTTCTCCATGGCTACTAACCTACATTCCCCTTTTGTTCTTTCGCTGACTAGTGTTGGCAAGGAAACCCTGGTTAAACGAGTAAGAACAGCAAAGAAGCTTAATAAATCCAGAATTTATCCTCATTATCTAATTAGAACACACTAGTTGTCCCTGCAAGACAACCAGAAGAATTCTTTTATTTTTTTATTTATTTTTCTTTTTGCAGTTGAACTTTGATAACAGAATTATGTAAAGTAGAATCTTGGCTATTTAGTAACTGCCAGACATTGGAAAAAAGTAATTTAAAATTCTGATTTACTTTCATATAATATAAAAATGGTCATACATAATTTTCAGGGACATTCTGAGGATTAGGGTAGATATATGTGGTAATATTTAGCAAAATGTTTTTATTCATCACAAATAAACACACGCGCAAAAATCATAGTTTTGCCTTTTCCTTATCCTTCCCTACTTGAAAACAAAGACTGGGTGGTAAGATTTAGATTAACTGTGGCCATAGCATAGAAAGAACATTTAACTTGGTGATTTGATTTCTGAATTTTTTTGCTATCAAATAGATGAAGTATAACTACAGATTATTCTCAATCTACAATTAAATTTAATTGATATATAAAAGACTAAGAGTAACATAACCTCTCCAGATTTCGGTGACTGTTAACTCGATGAATCAACTGAGGTCAACTGAAGTTTCTGTTGGCACTAACTTATATAACAGTATTATGTAAAATAATAAGATTTATCTGGCTTAGAGAGACGCATCATCACTGCCTATAAAAAAGGCCCAGATTGTTGTGAGGCTAGTCAGAGATAAGAAAAGATAAAGTTCCTCATCAAGCTACAATTACCACATACTTTACAGATTTGAAGCAATTTAAAAATATATAAAAGCAAATATCCTGCCAGTGCTATAAAATTTACCATCAGGTATTAGCAGTTTCCAGGTTCTATAGAGAACATCAGTAGGCTAGTTAAACACCTCTAAGTCATTGTCTAGAATAAGAATAGCACATAGGTGACATTCAATTGACAAAAAACACCATGCAAGAATTATCTGGTCTTATGCTTCAGAGCTTGAACAGATTGTTGGCTCGGGTGAGAAAAAATTTATTTTTTTAACATCTCACAGTGAAATTAGTCCAGAGCATTCTGGGAGTTCACTCATTTCTTTACAACATCTGGAAAGGAGACTGAATATTGATCTCTTTAGACTGTTATGTTTTGTTCAGGGTGATGGTTTCTATATTCAAGGGAAATGTTATTTGAGAATAATGAAGACATTTCACATAGCAAACTGCTATACGCATCCAGATAAAAAGCTGAATCCTTGTCCTAAGGTTGTGCAATTGAATACCAAAGCTAAAAGTAAAAAGGCAGTAATCTCTGCTGTTCTGCTGCCACTTCATCACAAAAAAATATGTCTCCTGGTATCATCTCCACATTGTTATTTGCTTGAGGAGATGCACACAGGTCAAAGCTGACAGATGATCAGACTGGCCCTCCCTATGTTGGTTGTCCTTTCTATACCATTTCAGTTGCTTTGCGCTGGGGCTGTGTCACCATTTTGTTAACACTACATATTTATCCCATAGAAAGCATGGTTATAAGGACGGCAAATGCACAGTGTTATGCTGCCATTTTTCCATTAATTAATCAGTTATAATTGACATTCAAGATAAGCCTAACTGAGACTTCAGTACCATTAGCAATACAAAACTGTCAGCACGCATTATTGATCGGTTGGAGTTAGTGTGCAATCATTAATCTATTTAAACCTAAATGTATCACATGTTACTGAATGACTGATAACGCCTGAATGCCCTATAAACAAGGCTCCCTTTTAGTGTAGGCTTCATGTGACCAAATATCTGGACATTATATTCCCTTACACTTTCTCTTCCTCATCAAAACTATAATATCAACAATATCATTTTCTCTGCTGATTTTCACAAACCATATATATTAACATTTTCAATATCTATTCAAAATGTGATTGAGCATGTATTGAAATTAGAAGCTGAATGAAACAGAGTTATTATTTGAAAAAAAAAAGATGCTTTTAAACTCTAAAGATTCAAATGTATGAACATCTAAAGGTGAAATGTTGTTGTTGATAAGAACAATCATTTTAGAGAACATTATTTTTCTCTTGATGTTTGCAGGCACATTACTTGAAAACCTCAGTGTAGGGCAAGTGTCTACTCTGTTTCATATAATCTTGGTCTTCATTAAAATTCTTCGACACCTAATAGAAACAAATAGCATTATACCATGATTCTAACATACTATGCAATATCTCATAGAACCTAGTGGCAATGGCATTTATTTATTCTTACATTTATTTAACGAAGATGTATTTAGCACCAATTATAAACATGATTTTACCCATGTGTAGCCTGCTGTCCCATTAAGTTGTAAACATTCCTTAAATAATTAAAACTTGAGATCTGCTTTTAGAATTCCAGTTGCACCCTCACAAACAGATAAATTGAAAATTATTCCTACCACCAAACCTCGTTTCACTTGCGTGGTGATAAGGCTTACATGAAATAGACACCATCAATTCCCAATTCAGCTATCCACATCACCATGTTTATAAAAGTGAACTTCTCAAGTGCCCCAGAACTTACTTAGCTGCCAGAGTCCTTAGCTGCTGGTCATACAAAGCATTGTGATAAGGTCGATAAAGGCACAGAGAAACTGGAGTTTTCTCATTCAAATAGACGAGAATGTTATTTGTAAATACGTATTTCAAGTTCAAATGCACTTTCCCCGCTATCCTGTATCCGCTTCACTATTTATGTTGAAGTAAAGAGGGGGTGGTAATTTTAACCAAGCAGTGTGTTTTTCAAGACATTCCCTCTTTTATTGTCCATCACATCTTTTTCATCTCAGTTCTTAATTTAGACTGTAAGTACACCTTCTGATCCTAAAAGAGTTGCTCTTTTAAAAAATATTACAATCAAATGTGTCAAAATTTTTAGGCCTTGATGTTCTAGAAACATTTTATCCCTCATATTATTTTCACTTCTCTTTACATGACAGCTTCTTCTGGAAAGTAGTTATGCATTCAAACACTGACCTTAAAAAGCCCGACACGAAGTGGTATTTTTAGGCTAAATAGCACCCTCTGGTTCACTCAATGAAGGCAGCCACTTACTTTGCCTATTTATACAGCCTACTCTGGCAGGGACATTAGAGACCTTGCTTTAGAGTAATCTTCCTTGCTCTGCTCTGATTGTGCGGATGTACTGTTACTGAAAATAATCAATCAATAAATAAATGAATATGTATATATATGTATGCATTTACTTTTTAATAAAAGAGGGTTTGAGATGAGCTAATTATATAATGAAAGTCTGTAGAACCAAAGCATTCATTAAAAGTACAGTAGTAGTAGAAGTAATTCTATTATGTCTGTTGTAACAAAATTGAGTTTTATTTTATTTTATTTTATTTTATTTTATTCTGTTCTATTTTATTTAGCTACTTAAAAAATTACGTGGCCTCTCTTATTTTGAAATGGAAATTTTAACACCTTTGTTCAGGCTCCATGACTCCAAATTCAGTAAGCAATACATATAAAGAACTGGGAGATTGAAAAAAAAAATTAAAGTTAATCACAATTGCTTTAAAGAGGGTGTGAAAATGAAAATACATTAACATATCCTTTGACCAAAGTGAAGCAAATTAGCTGGATTTTCTGAGTCATAAACTTGAATACCAGAAAAACATACTGAGGCCAGTCTGTGGGAAGTAATTAAAATACTTGCAAATGTTTACTTAGTGCAGGGCGCTATGCTAAGGAATTTAAATGCATCATATATTTAATTCATGTAACAATCCTGCTAAGCAAATATATGTGTGTGTGTATATATATGTATATTCATGTATCTATATATTAGAAATAAACAGAAAATCAGTGAAGTTAGAAATCTACCCCAAGTCACACAGCTAGCAAATGATGGAGATGAATTTAGAACCTTCATTTCTCTGGCACTAAAGCCCAGCACCTAAAACAGTGCTAGACCCAAAGCAAGTGGTCCATAAATACTATTAGTGCTATTTAAATATTACATTCTACTGCTGTAGCAATAGACCATGTACATAGAACTGGCTGCCACATAACCATTGTGATTTGGTATGTTCTGTAGACTTTACTCAAATGAATAATATATTCATCCCTAAAAGTTAATTTTAAATCCCACTCTTGGATTTTATCCTTTTAATATAATTTTTTTATTTTTTAAATTTATTTATTTTAATTAGTTTCAAGTATACAGCATAGCGGTTAGACATCTATATAGTTTGTAAAACGATTCCCCCAATTGCTCCCTCTCTCCCCTGATCCTCCATCTAGCCAATGTATTAATGCTGACTGCCTTCCCTATGCCATGCTCCCCATCCCCCTGACCATCCGTCAGCTACTAATTTGTACTTCTTTAACCTTTCACCCCATTTTCCCAGGTCCCCAAAATCCCCTCCCCTCTGTCCATCACCAAATTGTCCACTATATTTGTAAGTCTATTTTGGATTAGTTTGTTCTTTTTATTCCTTAGATCCCACATATAAGTGAAATCATATAGTGTTTATCTTTCTGTCTGACGTAAATACCTTCTAGGTCCATCAAAGCAATATGTTTTTCCATCCCTTTCCTTTTAGTCTGTGTACGTCTTTTAATCTGAAGTGAGTCTCTTATAGGCAACATATGGGGTCTTGTTTTCCTTTCCATTCATCCACTCTATCTTTTAGTTGGAGCACTTAATTCTTTTCCATTGGAGGTACTTCTTGATAGGAATGTAGTTGTTACCATTCTTTATTCCTGTTTTTGATACATGTTTTC
>NW_011888818.1:954094-955924 GCF_000151845.1 Pteropus vampyrus
AACCATTGTGATTTGGTATGTTCTGTAGACTTTACTCAAATGAATAATATATTCATCCCTAAAAGTTAATTTTAAATCCCACTCTTGGATTTTATCCTTTTAATATAATTTTTTTATTTTTTAAATTTATTTATTTTAATTAGTTTCAAGTATACAGCATAGCGGTTAGACATCTATATAGTTTGTAAAACGATTCCCCCAATTGCTCCCTCTCTCCCCTGATCCTCCATCTAGCCAATGTATTAATGCTGACTGCCTTCCCTATGCCATGCTCCCCATCCCCCTGACCATCCGTCAGCTACTAATTTGTACTTCTTTAACCTTTCACCCCATTTTCCCAGGTCCCCAAAATCCCCTCCCCTCTGTCCATCACCAAATTGTCCACTATATTTGTAAGTCTATTTTGGATTAGTTTGTTCTTTTTATTCCTTAGATCCCACATATAAGTGAAATCATATAGTGTTTATCTTTCTGTCTGACGTAAATACCTTCTAGGTCCATCAAAGCAATATGTTTTTCCATCCCTTTCCTTTTAGTCTGTGTACGTCTTTTAATCTGAAGTGAGTCTCTTATAGGCAACATATGGGGTCTTGTTTTCCTTTCCATTCATCCACTCTATCTTTTAGTTGGAGCACTTAATTCTTTTCCATTGGAGGTACTTCTTGATAGGAATGTAGTTGTTACCATTCTTTATTCCTGTTTTTGATACATGTTTTCTTTTCTTTTTAAAGAAGTCCCTCCAATATTTCCTGTAATACTGGCTTGGTGGCGATAAATTCCTTTAGCATATTTTTGTCTGGGAAGCTCTTTATCTGTCCTTCAACTCTAAATGACAGCTTTGCTGGATAAATTATTCTTTGTTGTAGATCCTAGATCTTCATCCTGTCTAATACTTTTTGCCAAGCCCTTCTGCCTTGCATAGTTTCTTTTGAGAAATCTTATGGATTTTCCCTTATAAGTAACTATCTGTTTTTCTCTTACTGCTTTTAATATTCTTTCTTTGTATTTAAACTTTGGCATTTTAATTATGATGTGTCTTGGTATGGGCCTCTTTGGATCCCTGATTTTTAGAATTCTCTGAGCTTCCTAGGGTTTTATGTCCATTTCCTTCACCAACTTAGGGAACTTTTCCATCATTATTTCTTTAAACAACTGTTCGACATCTTAACTTTCTTCAGTTATGCCTATCAGACGGATATTTGGACCTTTAATAGTGTCCCATGTGCTCCTTAATTTTTATAGTCTTGGCATCTTATCTCTTGCCATTCCAATTGCATGTCCTTGGCTTTCCTATCCTCTAGATAGGGCATTCGATCCTTTTCTTTAGTCACTCTGTTTATTCCTTTGTTTATTTCATTTAATATACTTCTCATCTCAGATAATGTGTTCTTCATTTCAGACTGGTTCTCTTTTATAATTTCGATTTCTATTTTTATGTTTTTTATCTCTTTGTTGGAGTTCTCACTGAATTTAACCAAAAGTTCATTGAGCATCTTTATAACCAGTGTTTTGAACTCTGCATCTGTTAGATTACTTGACTCTATTAGGTATAGATCTCTGTTTCGTTCTCTCATAGGGTTTCTGCTTCTTTGTCTTCTCATTTTGGCTGCCTTTGCATGTCTGTTTCTATGTGCTAAGCAAAACTCTTTAGTCTCTCGGTTTTATTAGTGTGGATTTGTGAAGTAGATGTCTAGTGGCACAGTCCTGAAAGGGGTTCAGCAGGCCAAACTTACCCCAAGTCTCTGCCTCTGTGGGGCCATCTGTTAAGATTCAGCAAGCAATCCACAGATTCTGTGCTTATAGTTGCCTCAAAAGGCTACACCAGAAACC
>NW_011888818.1:956930-957420 GCF_000151845.1 Pteropus vampyrus
TCTGGCACATAAGAATCGTGAAAGTCTTCACTCCATCCTAACAAGTAAAAAGCTGAACAATCTTAAAAATAAACAACTCTTAGATCTGCAAGAGAAGAGAGGCCACAGGAAAAAAACTGCTATCCCCAAAATTGGAGAGATCAGTAAGTAAAAACAGAGAATTATAGTTTATTGGAATGGAAACTCACAAGCAAAACATTCTGTATGAATCAGTGCCAGTGTAGAAACCTGATGTGATTGATAAAATGCTAAATGCTCAATGTGGACAAGTCTGAGAAATAAAAACTCCAGGGAGATCCAGTCATCAGGGGACTCACAAACTTTTGTGAGTTTTACCTACTGGATCTCAACCAGATTCTCACAGTGAAGATAAAAAAAAAAAAAAAAAAAAAAATCCACATACTTCTGACAGGTGGAATTGGGGAAAACGCTTTGAAGTATACAAGAATATTCTGTTTTTCTTAACCAGGACTGCCTTTATGAGAAACTA
>NW_011888818.1:958719-961445 GCF_000151845.1 Pteropus vampyrus
AATGAAGTTCTCTAATAAAGAAATGCAAATAAAAAAAAAAATCCCCACATACTTCTGACAGGTGGAATTGGGGAAAACGCTTTGAAGTATACGAGAATATTCTGTTTTTCTTAACCAGGACTGCCTTTATGAGAAACTATTTAACCAGAGCCCAACCTGCTGGGTAATCATCAGAGCCTAACTGACTGGGAGAAGGAAAATACCCAACTCCAGTCCACTCTATTCATCTTGCCCCACCAAATGAGGATGGAAGGACTGAGAAGCACTTGTGAAAGTCACAGTCCTAAAGCATAGGCCTACTAAAAGACTTGGACCTACTCATGCAATTGGAAAACACTTCCCCTCCCTCCATAGCTCACCACTGTATTACTAAAGACCTATTTACAGCAGTTCCTTTTACTCAGCACATAATGTCTGATGATCAAGAAAAAATTATAAGACATACTAAAAGGCAAAAAGTACAGAAAGACAGATCAAGTATCAGAAAAAGATTTAGATACAGCAAAGATGTTGGAACTTTCAGACCAGGAATTTAAAACAACTGTGACTAATTTGCTAAGGGCTCAATTGGACAATGGAGATAGCCTGCAAAAACAGATGGACAATGTAAGCAGAGAGATGGACATTCTAAGAAAGAACCAAAAAGAAATGCTAGAGAACAGAAACTATAAAACAGAAATAAAGAATACTTTCGATGGTCTTCTATGTAGACTGGACATAGCTTGAGAATATCTCAATAGAACCCTAAATAACTGAAAAGCAGTTAAAAAAAAAAAAAAGGCCAAAATAGAACAGAATGAAATACCTGTGGGGCAATTATAAAGGTGCAATATATGTGTAATGGGAGTAATAGGTAAAGAAAGAAAGAAACAGAAGAAATACTTGAAACAATAATGACTTAGAACTTCCCCCAAATTAATCATAGACACAGAACCAGAAAACCACAGATACAAGAAAGATGTCAATAAAAACCTATACCTGCCATATAATTTTTAAGCTAAAATAAAGAAAAAAATTCTAAAGGAAACAAGAGGATGGAGGAAACCTTATTTACAGAGGATTGAAGATTAGAATTATATCTGACTTCTCCTCAGTAACCGTGCAAGCAAGAAGATAGTGGAATGAAATATTTAAAGTTTTGGAAGGAAAAGAAAAAACGACAATCCTGTACCCTGTGAATTCCTTTAAAGTGAAGGAAAAATACACTTTTAAAGCAAATAAAAAATTGAGAAAATTTGTTGCCAGTAGACCTGTCTTACAAGAAATGTTAAAAGAAGTTCATAAAGTGAAGGAAAATGATATAGATGAGAAATACAGATCTACATAATGAAAAGAGGGGCATTAAAGAGGAATAAATAAAAGTAAAATAACTTTTTAAATTCTTAATTGATCTAACATAACAGTTTGTTTCAAAAATAATAATGGCAACAATGTATTTGAATGTATACATATATACATACATACATACACACATATATAAATGAACTAAATCACAACAATAATTCAAAGAAAGGGGTGGTAGAAATTAGGATTATTTTGTTATTATAAGGCACTCACATTACCAGTGAAATAGTATAGTGTATTTGAAATAGGACAAGGGAACAAGTATTAGTTCTAAATGTATAAGGTAAATTTTATGGCAACTACTAAAGAAAAATTAAAATGAAGAAGAAATTATCTTTTAAGAAAGGAGAAAAATTTTAATTATATAAAATGCTCAAGTAGAACTGCAAAAAGCATAAAAAGGGTGAAAAACAATAATAAGAACAGAGAAAAAAGGCAACAAATAGATATCAGTAACAAATGTGGTATATATTAATTCAATTATATCAATAAACACTTAACACATCAGTGATCTAAATGCATAGTTTGAAAAAAAGATTGTCAGAGTGAACAACAACAATAAAAGACCCAACTATATGTTTTTATAAAAGATTCACTTGATCTTTTATAAAAAGATTCAAATTAAAAGTAAATGTATGGAGAAAGGTATACCACGCTAACACTAAAAGAAAGCAGTAGTAGTTATATAATTTCAGACAGGCAACTTCTAAGCAGGGAAAGGTATCAGGCTAAAGAGGGACATTGCATAGTGATTAAGGGTTCATTTCATCAACAAAATATAACAATCCTTAACAGGCATGCACCTAACAACAGAGCATCAAAATATGTAAGGTAAAAACCAATAGCACTTCAAGGAGAAATATGTTAATCCACTATTACAATAAGAGACATTAATAACCCTCTATTAGAAATGGACAGATCCAGCAGGCAGAAAATCAGTAAGGACTTAGGTGAACTCAAAACATCATTCATCAGTTGGATATAATGAACATCTATAGACTACTTCATTCAGTCTACTGTCTACTATCTATAAAATAAACATATTTCTCAAGCTTACATGGAACATTCACCAAGATCGACTACATTCTGGGCCATAAAAGACATTATAACTAAAATAAAAGAATAGAAATCATACAATATCTGCTCTCAAACCACAGTGGAATTAAATTAGAAATCAATAACACTGAAGTATGTGGAGATGACATCTAAGCATGGTAAAAAAAAAAAAAAAAAAAAAAAGTCTCAAGAGAAATTAAAAACTATTCCGAACCAAATTAAAATGAAAATATTTAGCCAAAAAATTCAATTACCCCTTCTATTACCTTAATTCAAATATCAAAGAGTAGTAAAACTTAACCAATTTCAGATTTAATTTTTCTTAC
>NW_011888818.1:962670-965010 GCF_000151845.1 Pteropus vampyrus
AGAGTCTCAAGAGAAATTAAAAACTATTCTGAACTAAATTAAAATGAAAATACAACTTATCAAAATTTGCAGGATAAAGCGAAAGCAGTGCTTAAAGAGAAACTTACAGCGTTGAATGTGTATATTGGACAAGACAAAAGATCTAAAATTAATAATTTAAGTTTCCACTTTAGTAAACTATAAATAGAAGAGCAAATTAAATCTTAAGTAACCAGAAGAAAAGATATAATAGGAGTCAAAGTACAAATCAATAAAATTGAAAATAGAAAATGGAGAATCTCAATGCAACTAAAAGCTAGTTCTTTGAAAAGAATAAAATTGGTAAGCCTAAAGCCAGGCAAACTAAAAAGAAAAAAAGGACACAAATGACTAATATCAGAAAAGAAAGAAAGGACATTCCTACCAATCTCATGAAAATCGACAGCATGATAAGAGAATACTATGAACAAGTTTGTGCCTACAAATTTGTAATCTAGATGAAATGGACAAATTTTTCAAAAGACACAGTATGTTCAAACTCACACAAGAAAAATGAGCAATCTAAATAGACCTATAACTATTAAATAAATTGAATCAATAATTAATAACTTTTCGAAACAGAAATAATCAGTCCTAGATGGATTCACTGGTGAATTCTACTGAACACTTAAGAAAAAATGTATATGAATTCTCTACAATCTCTTTCAGCGTTAGAAGCAGAGGAAGTTATTTTTTAACTTATTTTATGAGAACAAAATTATCTGAATACCAAAACCAAAGTATGAAAAAAATAAAACTACTGATGAGTATCTACCATGAGCCTAGATGCAAAAATCCTCCACAAATATTAAAAATTGAATTTAAAAAAATTATAAAACTCCATGACTAAGTAGGATTAATTTTAGGAATGAAAGCCTGGTTCAACATTCACAAATCAATTAATGTAATTCATCACATCAACAGGCTAAAAAGAAAAATCAAATAATTGTATCAATAGATGCAGAAAAAGCATTTGACAAAATTCAACACTCATTCATGATGGAAACTCTTTTTAAACTGGTGTCAGAGGAAAACTTTGTCAACTTGATAAAGAATATGTTAAAAAAATACAAAATAAACAAAAAACAAACAAACACAAAACCTATAGCTAACCTTGTATTTAATGGTGAGAAACTTAAAACTTTCCTCTGTAGATCAGGTACAAGGCAAATGTCCCCTCTCACTTTTCCTTTTTAATAACATACTGGAAGTCCTTGGTAATTCAATGAGGCAAGAAAAAGAAGGAAATGTATACAGGTTAAGAAAGAAGACATAAAACTTTCATTCACAGATGACAATGTCTACATTGAAAATTCAAAAGAATTGACAAAAATCTTCTGAAACTAATAAGTTATTATAATAAGATTGTAGGTTAATATACAAAGTGAATCGCTTTCCTATATACCACCAATGAACAAATTGAATTTGAAATTAAAAACACAACATCATTCATATTAGCAGCCCTCAAAATGAAATACTTAGGCCTAAATCTAACAAAATATGTACAATATCTATGAGAAAAATTAGAAAACAGTGGTGAATATAGTTAAAGCATTAATTAAATGGAAAGAGATTCCATGTTCATGGATAAGACTAAATATTTTTAAGATGCCAATTCTTCCCAACTTGATCTATAGATTCAATACAATCCTCATTAAAATTCCAACAAGTTATTTCATAAATATAGAGAAAGTGATTCTAAAGTTTATAGGGAGAGGCAAAGAGCCAGAAGAGCCAAGTCAATATTGAAGAAGAACCAGGTTTGAAGACTTTATTGAAGACTACCCAACTTTAACACTTACTATAAAGCTGTAGTAATTGAAACAGTGTGGTATTGGTAAAAGAATAATTAAATAAAGCATTAAAATAAACTAGAGATCCCAGAAATAGAACCCCCAAAATATAAACTACTTTGGACAAAGGAGCAAAAGCAAACCAACAAAACAAAAATAGACTTTTTTAATAAATGATGTTGAAACAATTTAATGTCCAAATGAAAAAAAAAAAAAAAAAAAAAAAAATCCAGATAGACTTTACACCATCCACAAAAAATTATAGATCTAAATGTAAAACAAAATGATAAAATTCTAGAGGATAACATAGTACAAAACCTAGATAAGTTTTCAGGTGGTAAAGATTTTTAGATGAAATGCCAGAGGCCTGACCCTTGAAAGGCATAAAAGAAATAGTGAATGAGTTAGAATTTATTAAAATAAAAAATTTGGTTTGAAAAAGATAATTTCAAGAGAATAAAAAGACAAGCCAGAGATTGGAAAACAATATTGGCAAAAGACATCTGATAAAAGACTATTATCCAAAATA
>NW_011888818.1:965555-975585 GCF_000151845.1 Pteropus vampyrus
AGGTTATGCAGGTGTGGAAGCAGGAGGTGTATGGGAGTCTCTGTACATTCTACTCAATTTTGCTGTGACACTAAAGCTACCCTAAAAATGAAGTCTATTTAAGAAAACAATATAAAATCTGCCATGTTAATCATTTTAAGTCTACAGTTGAATATTGTTAAGTACATTTATGTTGTCGTGCATACAATCTCCAAAACATTTTTTATCTTGCAAAACAAACTCTATATCCATTTCTAAAAACTCCTCATTCCCTTCACCCACCTTAAGCCCCCATCAAGCATTATCCTACTTTTCTCTCTATAGATTTAACTACTCTAGGTATCTCACATAAGTGGAATAGTATAGTATTTGTCTATGACTGGCTTATTTCACTTAACATACTGCCCTCACAGTTCATTCATGTCGTAGCATGTGTCAAAATTTTCTAGGCTGAATAATATTCCATTGTATACATATGCTACATTTTATTTATACATTCTTCCATCGATGGACACGAGTTTCTTCCACCTTTTGGCTATGGGTCATAATGCTGCTATGATCATGCGTGTACAAATACCTTTAAGATCCAGATTTCAATTCTATTGGATATATATCCAGAAATGGAATTGCAGGATTAATGGTAATTCTATTTTCAATTTTTTTTTTTTGAGTAATTTTCATACTGCTTTCCACGGCAGCTGCACAGTTTTACATTTCCACTAGCAATACACAAATGTTCCAATTTCTCCACATCCTTATCAACACTTGTTTTTTTCCATCTTTGGTAATAACCATCCTAATGAGTATGAAGTGGTATCTCACTGTGGTTTTGATTTATTTTCCTAATGCTGGACAACTTTTCATGTGCATGTTGGACATTTGTATATAGTCTTTGAATAAATGTCTACTTAAGTTCATTTGTAATCAGGTATTTTGTTGTTGCAGTTGTTATTACTGTTAAGTTTTAGGAGTTATCTCTATATTCTGGATATTAACTCCTTCTCTTACATGTGATTTGCAAATATTTTCTCTCATTCTGTTGGAGACACTATGGATAGTGTCCTTTGATGCACAAAGGTTTTTAATTTTGATCAAGTCCAGTTTGTTTATTTTGTTTTTGCAGTAGCCCGTGCCCTTGGTGTCACATTTATAACCTGCTTTTAATTTGTTTTATAATACACTATAGTCATGGTTTCTTATAATTGCGTATATGTACATCTCATTCTTTTTAACTGTTACATGGGATTCAGAAATATTTATGTGAAATCATTTATTTTGTGCATTCCTTTAAAAAAGAGACATTGAGGTTACTTCTAACATTTTATTATTATAACTCCTATTGTAATGAAAATCATCGTACATATTTTTTTCACATGTGTAAATCTTTCTATATACTATATTATTAGAAGGAGTATCAGTGGATCAAAAGAAGGTATTTTTATTATTTTACTATATTCTACTAATTGTCCTTAAAAATTCTGCCACTTATAGGATAACTTATGTTCTTATTCTCTTGACTACAATAATTACTATCACTTCAATTTTTTAATCAGATGTGTCAAAATGATGTATTATCATTGCCTGAATTTGAACAATCATGATTATCAATGTCTAAACACTATTTTATTGATATTATTTTAATAAGTTGCTTGTTCATTTTTACTCTGTCCTTTTGATTGTTTTTCTCCATAGATTTGTTATCCTTTTTTATATTATGAATATTAGCTCTATTTTATGTATTTTTGAACAAACTTTGGAATTATCTTCTAACTTTATGGAAAAGTTATGTTCATCAACTTTGTTTTGTCATAACACCTGTTAATGTTTATATATTTAGACAAGTGAATTTTGTTTCTGTTTCATTTATGACTTCTGAAAACTTTCCCCACCATAAGATTGTAACAATCTTTTTTTATCCTATCATATGATAATAATCATACCTACCATCCATGGTACAATATGAGAGTGGATACACAAGAGTATGAAGTCAAGATATGGATAACTGGAGCCATCCAACAGGCTGGTTACCATGTCCTGTAATCAAAATAAACCATAGGCCATGGAATAACCTTGATCGATAATGGTGCAGGTGTTGTTGTATTTGCATTGGAAATAGCAGTCACTTCCTCCAGTCCTTACTGTCTTTGGGAGAGAGATACTTTCACCAGCTCTGCTACGGATTCTGAGGCTTTCTCAGAACTTCCACGGATATGCCAGCTCCACACTTCTTGCTCCCTCTTGTGGCAAAATTCTTAAGTTTATACACCAGCTCTCTGTCCAGTCAAGTAATGCAACAGGCTGGATGCTGACAGCCTCCCTATTGTTTTCCCAAGTGCAGTGCTAAATGCTCTAGTTTTAGTCTCTCCCTGGCAAGAAGATTTGGGTGGCTTTCTGCATGGCTGCCAGAGCTCAGCTTTCACTGTCATCAGGACGGTGCACAGGGCGCCCGCCAAGGGGTGGGTTTGTGCGTGAATGAGGCACGCGAAGTGCTGCAGATGTCAGTGGGCCAGTTGGATGAATCCACAGGCAAGGCGTCCCAGAGAATCTTAAGTGAGTCTCTTGATGGTATCAATGACGCAGTTAGGGGGAGTAAGATTCTTATCTATTTGATATATTCCAAGTCCTGGCTGCTATTCTCCCAGCCACACTTCACACCCCCACCCATTTGTGAAACTCATAACTTAGTACTCTGGATGAAAAGAGAAAGAACTGGGTCTCTTTAGCAGAGTCCTGCACAATTGGGGAAGCCAGGTGATTACTCACATGCCTTCACTTTTCTCCACAGGAGAAATCATGATTGGAGGTCAGCTCTCTTGGAACTGATCTGTGCTGCCTTTAAGAAGGGTTGATGCAGGTAAAATCAGACTGTTGATTCTGATGCAGGACAGGGCAAAATTCCCTGAGATGGGGGACTCAAGCCCTGTACTGAGAGTTCTTTGATGAGCACAAGAAAGAATTCAAACACCCACCAAACTTAGAGTCAAAAGAAAGTTTAGTAGAAAAGGGGAAAAGCAATGACAAGAAAAAGCAAAGACAAAAAGACAAAGAAACAAAGCTCCGAGTATTGGAGAATCCAGTTTATATATCATTCTTAGTTTCTGTGAATTACAGTTTAAAGACTTTGTTTACCCATTTTCCTTTGATATGGGTATACAGCGAGGAAGAATGAGTGTGCAGTGAAGAAAGGTAAGAGTATGCTAAGTGAAAGGCCTGCTGGCAGTTCCCAGCCTCTGATCTATGAGTTCCTCAGGGTTTTAACAATAGAGAATGAACTTATTTTGTGTAAGATGCCACTTAAAGACGCTGTTTTCGGTTTTCCCTTCACAGTGTGGGGAATTGATTTGTTAGCAATCCCAGCAGAAATCTTTCTGTTCTGCAGATTTCCTGGTGGTCTGGCTGCAGGGTGATCAGCATATTGCAGTCTCTGAACATAGCTTGATTTAACATTTTAGTTCTCTTATCTCCTCTCTACATTACTTCTACCTTTTCCAGTGCATCTAAGCTTGTGTTTTTTGTTTGTTTGTTTGTTTGTTTGTTTATTTGTTTGTTTGTTTGTTTTTGATCTATCGTGCACTGGAATTTTTCTACTGAACTCCTAGACTTCCACAATGGCTCTCTTGTCCTTAGGTGAATGCCTAAGTCAATTTTCTCCAGGGGCTCCCAGAGCAGAGCCAAAAGGGGCTGAAACTAGTTCACAGGCTCTTCAGGTCCACTGTCAGGACCAAGGTCTATATGACTATTACTTACCGCATGGATGGGAGAGACGCTATCTGAATCACTTGGCCTATGCTGCTGAACCCCTACAAATGCACTTTGTCTGTGGATGGATGCCAAATTGTTGTTTTTACAGAGGAGATTCGATGAGTGACGTCTGACTCAGCCATCTTGCTTATGTCACTCCTCAAAATGTTCTTTGAATTTGCTTGTCCCTATATTCTACATCAAAATGGAGATCTAGAAGATTCTGTAAATGGCCTGTCCACTGCCACTGCATGTAAGGAAATACTTTATGAAGGGATAAATGCTCAACCCAGACCTTTCATAATTTCAATAATTAAAGCTCTAGAAAACTAGAGCTCAAACAGAAGAAAAATCACCATATTAAAAGGTAGACCAAAACAAACATGAACATAATTTAATAAAATTATTAGACATAGACTATTAATAACTACGTAATCCAGATGTTTAAAACAGAAAACATAAAAAGAAAAAACAAGAACTAAATAATAAAAAGATCAAGTGGTTTGACTTAAAAATAACCTACCACATCACCTCGCCCCCACTAGGATGGCTATAATTAAAAAAAAAAAAAGGAAAAAGAAGTAAAATGAATAGTGTGTTAGTGAGTATGTGGAGAAATTGGACTCTTTATACATTGCCTTTGGAGATGTAAAATGGTATAGCCAATGTGAGAAACATTTTGATGGTTCCTTAAAAAGTTGAACACAGAATTATGCAAATGTGGGGGCTGGGAAGTCTAAAATTTGTATAGCAAGCTGGCAAGCTGAAAATTTAGGCAAGAGTTGATATTTCAGTTTTGAATCCAAATTCTATGTGGCAGCAAGTTGGAAACTCAGGCGGGATTTCTGTGTTGTAATTTGGAGGCAGAATTTCTTCTACTTCAGGGAACCTGTGTTGATTGAACAACTAACTGGACACCATAGCCTGAACACTTTGACACATAAAATTAACTATCACAACCATTTTCCAGTGGAAGCTTTCAATGCCAGAAAACATTGAACCTATGCCTTTCCTTTATTGGAGTGAGGGTAGAAGCACATTTTGAAAGAGAGCCTTTGTCAGTCCAAGTTCCTGATCAATTCATGCTGGCCCAAATAGCAGTGGTTAGAAACATACACCGTTGTCTATTTGGGGATGTTTATTTCTGTAATGTAATCTAGCCTCTCCTACATGATAAAGCGCGCGCGCGCGTGTGTGTGTGTGTGTGTGTGTGTGTGTGTGTGACATATTCTCTACTCAAATTAAGAAAATATGCTTTAAAGCAGAGGTATATTAGGAGATGACAGAAAGGCCAGTATCTACAACGTTATAGCAAATCTCTCATACTAATAACATTTAGCTTGTGGTACTAGTGTGTCTTAAATTATCCAAAGTTGCCAGTGCCCTGAAACTCATGATACTGTGGCCAGGTACATTTAGCTGAGGACGTCTGAAAGAATATTTATTAAATTCAAAGTCTTTTTACTGGTATAAATGTATATGTCTAAGAAATATCACAGTAATATAAAAGACTTATTGTTGATTTTAAATATTTGGAGAATGTTAACCAAAAAGTGAAGGAACATGTATAAGTTGAGTATTTGGACTAGGACTTAATTATTCAGCAATATTACTGGGAAAAATCAAACATGAAAAGTAAATTACATCATCCTCTCCTGCACAACTCAAAAATTACCAATAAATCAGAACAGTGATGTTAAAAATCTGTTTCATTTTCAGACAGTATTCTTTTTGGCTCAAAATCTACCATAAAAATGGACTTCTCTTTGGCCAGCATCATTAATGTTACATACTATGCAGCATAATAAAGATCTCTATACTAGATATAATATGAAGTATACTCCTGCTTAAATTTTTTTGAGAAATTTCTTATCTAGTGTCTTACTTAAAATATACTTACAAGGAATGATAAAAACTTCTGCACAATGGCTGAACAAAGCAGGAAATATATTTGGTAGTAACTCAGTACAAAATGTCATAAATGCACCTTGCAGGCAGCATACACAAAGCCAGCCCAGTTTGAGGTGTCATTTTTTTTTATGCCTTGGAACAGGTTCAGTACACACTCAGTAATGTGCTTCTCCTAGCTTTTTTTCTAACATGGGAGGTAATTTGTGACAAATTCTAGGTAACACATAAGTCATGTTCTCCTTCTAGTATGTCCCAACTCTGCAGACTTTGTCTGTGGTATAAAAGAAATAAAAATGTTCAATTAATGTAAAAAAAAAAATTCAATCTCCCCAGTAATAGAACTCAGAAATAAAGGATGTATAAATGCCTTGCTTTTAAGATTTGTCAAGATTTCAAGTTATAACTGATAGAGAACTTCTTACGTTGCTAATAGAATTACAAATTAATAAAATACTTCCTTCTAGACTGTTTAATAAAAGTAGTAAATGTAAAAACAAAATGAAAAAATACACTCAAGAAGACAATATAATGGAAAATATTACATGAAAAATGAAAAAATACACTCAAGAAGACAATATAATGGAAAATAATACATGTACAAGGAGCTATATCACTATATTGTCTGAAGTTGTAGAAAATAGGGTAAAATCCAAATAGTTCTTTGTAGATATTAAATAAAATATGATGTGGCATTTTCATAGATATAATTGCAGATATAAAGTTGGCCATTTATATGTGGAATGTATGTATATTATCCATTTTGTAAGGTACTTATATAAATTTATTTATAAGCACATATACATAATATAGTCATACAAATAGTAACATTGACTATCAAAATATTAACAGCATTATATACAGGAAATGTGATTATATTATATGTAATTAAAATGTTTGCTCAATTTCAGTTTCTTCTTAAATGAGCAGGTACTATTTTCATAATAAAATAACATTCTTGGACATATTAGCTGAGTTATGTACAACTGGTCTCTAAGTTGATAGATTACAAGTTTAAATCTAAGCAGCTTATTATTATTTTTTTTTGCCTTTTTGTAATAAAAAGATGACTTCGTTCAAGAGTGTAAACTAGTAAGCACCAAGGAACTAAGTTCATGTAATTATAATATACAAAGGTATATATTAATCTGTGACAATGTTTTCACCTCATCCATTTTTCACTTACAATATTATTATCTTTGTTTATTCCAACGAGGCTGACTGTGGTGAAGATGAAGAAAATGTTAGAAGCAGGAGAAGGGTAATGATAGTTGCATGACTTTTCATTATTCCAGCTCGTTTCTCGATATATAATTCCATGAGTTAAAAAAATAAAAACACCAATATGCATTGTATTCTACAATAGAATCCCTTTCCAAGTATGCAGTGAAAAAAAATTTAAATATAAGAATTTTAAAAAAAGCAAAAAAAAAAAACCTTAATAGAACATATTACAGAAGATTGCTTTGCAATTGAAACAATGGACTTGGTGAACTAATTTCTTTATTTTTTAATTACAGTTGACATATAATATTATGTCAGTTTAAGGTGTACAACATAGTAATTATATATTTATATAACTTACAATGTGATTATTCCAATAAATCTAGTTAGTACCCATCTGACACATATAGTTATTACAATATTATTGACTATAATATTCCTTATGTTATACTTGACAAACCCATGACTATTTTGTAGCTACTAATTTGTTTCTTAATCTCTTTCTGTTTTTACCATTTTCCCCAAATCCCACCCATCTGGCAACCATCAAAGCGTTTTTTATCTATGAGTTCGTTTCTGTTTTGATTGTTCATTTGTTGTTTAGATTCCACAAGTAAGCAAAAACAAATGGCATTGGTCTTTCTGTGTCTGACTTACTCTGCTCAGTACAATGCTCTCTAGGTCCATCCATGTTGTTGCAGATGGCAAGTGTAAAGATGGCAAGTGGACACCCGAGTTGCCTCCAAATCTTGACTATTGTAAATAATGCTGCAATGAACATGTGAACGCACATGTCCCTTCTGGATTTGTTTGAATAAATACCAAGAAATGAGATTACTGGTTCCTTCTTTGTCTCTTATTATAGCTTTTGTTTTGAGGTCAATTTTGTTTGGTAAGTGTTGCTACCCCAGGTTTGTTTTTTTGTTTGTTTCCATTTTCACAAAATATCTTTTTCCATCACTTTACTTTTAGTCTGTGTGTGTCTTTTGATCTGAAGTGAGTCTCTTGCAGGCAGCATATGTATTGTTTTGTTTTCTTATACATTCAGTCATTGGAACATTTACTCCACATACATTTAAAGTAATTGTTAATATATGTGTAGTTATTGCCATTTTATTATTTATATTTTTGCTCTTTTTTTTCTTCTTCTCCTTATAGAAGTTCTTTTAACATTTTTTGTAATAACCGGTTTAGTGGTGATGAACTCCCTTGTATTTTTCTTGTCTGGGAAGCTCTTTATCTGTCCTTGGATTCTAAATGATTGCTTTGCTAGGTAGAGCAATCTTGGTTGTAGGTTCTTCTTTTCATTATTTTAAATATATCATGCTAATCCCTTTAGGCCTGTAAATTTTCTGTTGAAGAAATCGGCTGACAGTTTTAAGGCAGCTCCCTTATAACTAATAGGTAACTAATTGCTTTTTCCTTGCCGCTTGTAAGATTTTTTCTTTGTCTTTAAACTTTGGCATTTTAATTATGATATGTCTTGGTGTAGGCCTCTTTGGGTTCATCTTGTTTAGGACTCTCCGAACTTCCTGGGCCTGTATATACATTTCCTTTGCCAAGTTAGGGAAGTTTTCCAGCAATATTTTTTCAAATACATTTTCAATTCCTTATTCTCTTTTCTCCTTCTGGTAGTATCCCTGTGATACCAATGTTGTTATGCTTGTCACTATCCTCGTTTTTTGGGGGTGGGATTTTTTTTTTTTTATGTCTTTTCTAATTGTGTATTTTCTACCACCTTTTCTTTTAATTTGTCGATTCAAGCCTCTGCTTCATCTAATTATTGTTGATTCCCTCTAATGCATTCTTCATTTCAGTTATCGTATGCTTCATTTCTGACTGATTCTCTTTTACGCTTTCTGTCTTCATTTTTACATTTTCTATCTCTTTGTTAAAATTCTCACTGAGTTTACCTACCCTTTCTCTAAGTTCATTGAGCATCCTTATAAACAGTGGTTTGAACTCTGCATCTGGTAGATTGCTCGTCTCCATTTTGTTTAATTCTATTTCTGTAGCTTTGTTCTGTTCATTTGAGATATGTTTCCATTTTGGCTGCCTCCCTGTGTTTGTTTCTGTGTATTAGACAGAGCTACTATTTTTTCCGGTCTTAGTAGAGTGGCTTTATGTGGTAGGTGTCCTGTGGAGCCCAATGGTTCAGTCTCCCTGGTCACCTGAGCTGGATGCTCCTGGTGTGTTTCTTGTATAGGTTGTGTTTCTGCCTTCCTGTTGTAATTGAGCCTTGGTTGCTGTTTGTATATCAATGGGAGTGATAGACCCACAGGCTAATTAATTGTGAGGACTGGCCAGTAACTACGGTAGAAAACTGTTGTGCAAGGGCTGACCCTCCTGAGCAGGATTTGTTTTAGCAGGGCTCTGATGTCTTCCCAGTTAGCCTTATGGATGTGTCATCCTCAGATGTGTCCCCGAACGGTGCTCTGGCTTGGTCCAAAGCCAGCCATGAAGCATGCTAGCCCCAGATCTTTCTGAGAGGGCCCCCGCCACAGATCAAGTTCATTTGAAGCTTCTGGCCACCTGGAATAAGCCACCAATCAATCCTCAGATGCCTGCCACTTGTGCTCAGCTTAGAGGTGCCTCAAGAAATCAAGCTGCAAACCAAGACTAACTTTTACTATTGCCAGGCTTGGAGTTGCTCAGCAAAAGTTATGGGGCATGCTGAGGCCAGATGTGGCTTGTTTGGGTTTTGTGAACCTTTGAGAGATTTCAGGAAAGATCACAGCATGATCCAAGACAAGTTATATGGAAAAACTATTGGTAGCCGTTTGGGTGGGCCCGCCAGTTGGGTGGGGCGGAATCTCAGGGAATCACCAAGGCACACTGGAATAGTGTTAGCCAGGTTTATGGAGACTCAGATATGGTTCCTGCCTTCATCTGCATGCTGAGGGAAAGCTCAATAAAGAAAGAAAGGATTTTACCAGTACTTTTGTCTTAGAGAAAGCTGCTCCTTTAGACCTTGCCCTGAAGCCAGACAATTCAGTTTTTCCCCATATGTCCTTGGTGCCCTTTGAGCTGCTGCCCCAGCACTGGAACTTGGAGTGAGTAAGTTTATGCTTAGGCTCTCTAAGAAGAATGCCTGGGACTCCAGCTACCCTCTGTCTCACTCAGGCATAATCTTCGCTGGTTTTCACAGCCAGAAGTTGTGGGTACTTCTGTACCAGGC